>NC_091285.1:514265960-514566224 GCF_032444005.1 Ranitomeya imitator
AAGAAGATTAATTATTATTCATTGGCCATAAGCAGAGATCTAGTATTAGGCTAAGTGCACACATTGCGGATTGGGGTGCAGAATTTTCTGCACAAAATCTGCATCTCCTGGCAGAAAACGCAGGTGCAGATTTGATGCGTTTTTTATGTGGATTTTGTGCTTTTTTGTTGCGGATTTGCTGTGGAGTTTGTGCGGATTTCATGCATTTTTTACCCCTGCGGATTTCTATAATGGAAGAGTGCAGAAACTCTGCAGATCCGCACAAAAGAAGTGACATGCTCCTTCTTTTGATCCGCAGCGTTTTCCATGCGGAATTTTCCGCACCATTAGCACAGCATTTTTTTTCCTATTGATTTACATTGTACTGTAAATCACTTTGCGGATCTGCAGCGTTTCTGCATGGAAATAAACGTTGCGAATCCGCAGTAAATCCGCATCATGTGCACATAGCCTAAGGTTAGAAATGTAAACACTTTTTTTTTTTTATAAGAGAACAAGCTTGATTTTCGGTGAAACAGATCGAAAATTCTTATGAAAATCAATGGGATTGATTTGATGTCTTACTTTGTACGGGTTCATGAATATAGTGAATGTTATAGAGTAGAATCATACGTAGCCCCCCAGACTCAGGGGCTCGAGAGTTTAACATTCCGATCACAGCAAAACACGATGATGCAAAGTGCTGGAATATCTGTACTGGGTGTGACCTGTGTGAATCATTGGCGCCTCGTGGTCTTTATTTTATTGACCCTGTTCAAAGTTCCTGAAATGTCAAGTTATAAAGTTTTGAGGCACAAAGAAATAACTTTCTAAGATTTTTTTTTTTTGTGATCAGTAGCAGTCGCCTCCTGTCACCTGTGCACTGTGTGACCTGGGATCACAAGGCAAAGCCAAATATTGTCTTTAGTCGTGTCGATATCATCTAAAAGAAATGGACTTTACTGCTGTTATACACTGTGCATGGTTGTCTTTTATAACTGCCATAGTAAAAGCGTGTGCAGTAATGAAAGCTACAGTATTTTATGGGCCAGTGAAGGTAATTGCACAATTACTGCTGCCAATGCCGCTGGTATATATCACAGTACTGGTCTAACATGTAACGCAAATATTCAACACAAGCGATCGCAACGTTCCACAGAATGTGAACAATTACACATGCGGCTGTATTTTTCTTCTAGACATTATTGGTATCGTGGAAAATCCTATTTCTTTTTGTGGTATAGACACAGACAGCACAAGACCCCTGTGCAATTAGAGTATATGGGCCCCCTCCTTTACAATAGCTGAACAGTGTATACCCCTCAACCAGGGGTGAACCTAGCCTCTCTGCTGCCTGAGGCGAACGGAAAAATGGCGCCCCCCCCCCACAGTCCCTGCCTCACTGCCTGTGCACACACATCCCTCCACCGGACCCGGTAATCGCCGCTCGCAGTGGCATACCAGCAGAGGTGTATCTAGGGTTTCTGGCACCAGGGACAAGAATTCATTTTGGTGACCCCCCTCCACCAAGGACATATGTGATTTGCACACTTAGTCATGTACCCACGAGCTCCTCTCCCTAATGCTCTCAATGTTCAGTGAAAAACTGAGAGAAACAGAAGAGAAGCTCGTTGTCACAGGACAACAAGTATGAAAATTGCATATGAGTGAAGTGTCCATGTGACGACTGCTGGAACCTGCAGAGCTAAATCCTGACATCGCAGCTTCTGAATTCTCACAACCAATGCACTGCACACTACTAGGATTCTCCCTTGCCGGTGGACGGTCATATCAGCACAAGCATGCGATTTGTATACTTCTGACCACATTCCGACTAGATGTGCCCGGCCTCGCTCAGTTCATTTTCAATGACGGAGGCTACACATGTCTAGTCAGCACGTGACCGCGTGTATGTAAATCGCCAGCACGAGAGAATCCTGACAGCGTGCAGTTCGCACTGTGAGAAGTCAGAAGTCTGCAGTCGCATAGAATGACTGCAGACTCATTACAAACCTGGACAACCCCTTTAAAGTTAGTATCACAAATAACATTTATATCCAGGTACCTTATAGATGGCGTTGACTCTGGAGCCGTTCTTCTTTTCTTCATCTTGTCCAGACCCCATGATGAGTTTTCTCAGCTACAGCTGGGC
Source organism: Ranitomeya imitator (assembly GCF_032444005.1). Classification (NCBI taxonomy): domain Eukaryota; kingdom Metazoa; phylum Chordata; class Amphibia; order Anura; family Dendrobatidae; genus Ranitomeya; species Ranitomeya imitator. The sequence goes on from NC_091285.1 coordinate 514,268,092, forward strand.
GAGAAGGAGGGAGGAGGGGGGGGCGGGCACTTGACCCCGGAGTTTTATAAAAAACAAAAAAACAAAACAAAAACCTAGCAGCGCAAATCCAGTTACTACGGAATCTGCCGCCTCCTCTCTTCTGCCGCCTGAGCCAAAGGGCTCAAATCGCCTAATGGAAGCAGCGTCCCTGCCCTCAACTAGTAATTGTGAGATATAAAATTCATCCTTTAGGCCACATTCAGTATTTTACCTCAGCACTTGCAAGCCAGTGCCCATCAGCTGGGCATCTGTGTAATAATGTTACCCATGAACACAAGAATATGTGCACACCATCATTTTGTTGAGTTTTTGGAGCAAAAACTGGGTGGAAACTACCAGGTTTTTTGAGAAGTTTTGATTTGCCTTTTTTAGGAGGATTTTGGAGAGTTTCCCTAAGTTTCACCTCCAAAAAGCTGAGTTGCCAAGTTTTTCTAGGCAAAGCCACTTCAGACAAATTCCAGCGGACCTTTTCCTGATGCTGATGGTTGTGCTGCCATCTTTAATTCTGTACCTGCCACAGTATTGGTAAGCGGCCCGAAGGATGAGCATGCTGTTTCTTTTAAATGCTTCATGGTTTCCGAACCCTGAAAGCAGTAACAGATTGAACATGTGCACAGCAATGTCGTTTTTATATTGCTGTTCACTATTTTCATTTTTTTGCTTGGGTTTGCTGTTTCTGCTTTTTTTTTTTTTTTTTAACGATATTTGTTGGAGAACTCCTGATAGTTGGAAGCCATTACTGTTTAGCCTGAGCCTTCTCTGTTTATGTGCCGTGTTTCGCTCTTGTTCTTGCAGTATGTCATATAACAGCTGTGAATCTGAAACATGAATACAAGCTTGGCAGCGCGAGCTGTCAGGGGAAATATGGCCTACTTACTAATCTAAAACAGGATTGGGGCCAAGGAGAGGCAACATATAGTTGAGAAAAACACTTCTTGTTGATCTAACAATCAGTAAATGGACAATTGTGTTGGAGGTCTAAGGCTGTGTGCACACGCTGCAGTTTTTGCTGCGGATCCGCAGCGGATTTGACCGCTGCGGATCCGCAGCAGTTTTCCCAAAGTTTACAGTACCATGTAAACCTAAGGGAAAAAACCTGCTGTGCACATGCTGCGGAAAATGCCGCGCGGAAACGCTGCGGATTATTTTCCGCAGCATGTCAAATGTTTGTGCGGATTCCGCAGCGGTTTGCAACCAGCACCAATAGGAAAGTGCTGGTGAAAAACTGCAGGAGAATCTGCAGAAGAAACCGCAAGAAAATCCGCAGTGAAAACTGCAGTGGTTTTGCTCTGCGGATTTTCGAAATCCGCTGTGGAAAAATCCGCAGGAAAATCCGCAGCGTGGGCACATACCCTAAAGGCCCCCATAGACACTAGGTCTCTCCCGACTCCCCCATTCACCGTGATGCTCGGCTGCATATTCATGTATTGTCAATGGAAGAGAAAACCACCAGCCCCGACAGCCTCTTATTGTTAACAACCAGGTCAGGTGTTAAAATGGTTTCCCAGGAAATTTGACAAACACATATAGTGACTGTAGATTACCAACAATTGACAGCGTGCAATACACACAGTGTCAAGATTTTCCTATATACCCCAAGCAGGTAAGCAGTCACGTGACTTCTCATATGTGATTTGCATACCTCTAGTCATGCGCTGAGCAGATTCTCTTCTGGAAGTCACTCATCGTGTGATTACACATATGCAAATCCCATATAACCAGACACTGATTGAACTGGAAAGCAGAGCATTGATATCACACGTTATTAAAATCCCTCATGATACAGTCACTGCAGACATTGCTGCCTGACATAGAAAACCACTTTAATTCCTAAAATATGTCTTGTGGCATTTTTTCTTGCCACTCTGGAAGCTCCATGTGATTTTGGGATTAATAGGTTTTTTTTGCAGTGGAACCAAAATCAAGTTTGTTTGCAATGTCATCCGCTGTAATGTAAAAGCAGTAACACAAGCAGGAATCCAATGGACAGTGATCTCATAAGGAAAAAAAAAGAATTTGGAAACTATAGAATAGGGGTTGACTGGTCACAAGATCCACAGGATAGGTAATCTGTTATATTCTCTGGCGGCGGCTGGATTTATACACATTGGATAAAGCTACAAAGCATGGTGCCATTCGATATGTAGCAGCCGCTGCTGTGTACTGCAGAACAGCTGGTAGATGGAGCTAATATCAGCTGATAGTCGTGGTGCCGCGTCTCACTCACCCACCTATCAGCTAAGGATAGGTCATCATCAGTAACCTGTGGGAAGAAGTTAAAGGGAACCTGTCACCCCCAAAATGGAAGTTGAGCTAAGCCCACCGCCATCAGGGGCTTATCTACAGCATTCTGTAATGCTGTAGATAAGCCCCCGATGTAAGCTGAAAGATGAGTAAAAGAGGTTAGATTATACTCACCCAGGGGCGGTCCGATCCGATGGGTGTCGCTGTCCGGTCCGGGGCCTCCCATCTTCTTAAGATGACATCCTCTTGTCTTCGCGCTGCAGCTCCGACGCAGGCGCACTTTGTCTGCCCTGTTGAGGCCAGAGCAAAGTACTGCAGTGCACAGGCACCAGGAAATGTCAGAGAGGCCCGGCACCTGCGCACTGCAGTACTTTGCTCTGCCCTCAACATGGCAGACAAAGTGCGCCTGCGCTGGAGCCACAGCGTGACGACAAGAAGAGGACGTCATCCTATGAAGATAGAAGGCCCCGGACCGCGACGCCCATTGTACTGGGACCGCCCCTGGGTGAGTATAATCTAACCTGTTTTTCTCATCTTTCAGGGTACATCGGGGGCTTATCTATAGCATTACAGAATACTGTAGGTAAGCCCCTGCTGCCGGTGGGCTTAGCTCACCTTCCATTTTGGGGGTGACAGGTTCCCTTTAAGGCTCTGTTCACATCTGAGTTGGAGCTTTATTTACAAGGTCCTCCTATCACGTACACTGGAACAAGTAGTACAGCATGTTGTTCTACTACCTGCAGTAAAATCCTGGTTACCACTGGTGATTAGTGCACCTGGGATCAGAACCTGCTTTCATTTTAGTATTTCATTTTCTGTAAAAGAAGAGAAGTACAGAAATACTGGTGTCAGTGTGAACAAAGATAAACTGTGTTATCCCAAGTACAAAGTTTTCTTCACAATTTTGATATTCTTTGCTCGTTGTATGTAATGAGGACGTTATTCACAAAACAATAGCTCTTCTGGGACAAAACATTTGTAGAATGATCTGTTTCTCATCGAGTCACAAAGTCAGCCAGGCTTTATAGACATGCATGCTTCTTCTCCCTGCCTGGCACAGCACCTGCTCCTGTAGCTCCTGTAGCTTTTCCATTTTATATACCAGTTTCTACAGAATTCAAGGCGACGTTGCAATAAAAATGTACACAAATCCCATAACAACAGTAAACCATGGTGTATTGCTGCGGGATCCTGAGTCATGTCCACATTCTGCTGAGACTGGAGATCCACCTTCACATTGTTTTACTTGTGCGTTTGGTAAATGTCATTGCTGAGAAATGAAATGTAAAGAAACAATGAGGTTATGTGCACAAGGGGAGACACGAAAACGTGACAGCAGCCAAAGCCAGAACTCTGGCCAAAGACAAATACAGTTCTTTTATCCACCCCAGGCATTTGAGGAACATGTGGGGGAGTTGGAAATCATATGTGAACTGAAAGTTAACTGTGGGAGCACCGCAAGAGTATCAGATTATGTAAGGAACTAGATGATGACCCGATTCTAACGCATCGCTTATTCTAGAATATGTATGTATGTATGTATGTATGTATATAGCAGCCACATAGTATATAGCACAGGCCACGTAGTATATAGGAGCCATGTAGTATATAGCAGACACTCAGTATATAACACAGGCCACGCAGTATATAACACAGCCCACGCAGTATATAACACAGCCCACGCAGTATATAACACAGCCCACGCAGTATATAACACAGCCCACGCAGTATATAACACAGCCCACGCAGTATATAACACAGCCCACGCAGTATATAACACAGCCCACGCAGTATATAACACAGCCCACGCAGTATATAACACAGCCCACGCAGTATATAACACAGCCCACGCAGTATATAACACAGCCCACGCAGTATATAACACAGCCCACGCAGTATATAACACAGCCCACGCAGTATATAACAGCCCACGCAGTATATAACACAGCCCACGCAGTATATAACACAGCCCACGCAGTATATAACACAGCCCACGCAGTATATAACACAGCCCACGCAGTATATAACACAGCCCACGCAGTATATAACACAGCCCACGCAGTATATAACACAGCCCACGCAGTATATGACACAGCCCACGCAGTATATGACACAGCCCACATAGTATATGACACAGCCCACGCAGTATATGACACTGGCCACGTAGTATATAGCAGCCACGCAGTATATAACACAGCCCACGTAGTATATAACACAGCCCATGTAGTATATAGCAGTGTGGGCACCATATCCCTGTTAAAAAAAAAAATTAAAATAAAAAATAGTTATATATGGTACTCACCCACTGGCGTCCAGCGAAACTGTCCCGATGTGCGCCCTGCTGCCACCAGCTTCCATTCCCAGCGATGCATTGCAAAATTACCCAGATGACTTAGTGGTCTTGCGAGACCGCTAAGTCTTCTGGGTAATTTTGCATTGCATCTCTGGGAACGGAAGCTGGCGGCAGCCGCACATGCATCGGCGGACGACGGAAGGTGAGAATAGCAGTTTTTTTTGTTTTTTTATTATTTTTAACATTAGATCTTTTTACTATTAATGCTGCATAGGCAGCATCAATAGTAAAAAGTTGGTCACACAGGGTTAATAGCAGCGTTAACGGCGTGCGTTACCCGTGGCATAACGCGGTCTGTTAACGCTGCCATTAACTCTGTGTGAGCGCTGAATGGAGGGGAGTATGGAGCGGGCGCCGGGCACTGACTGGACGGAAGTAACATAGTAACATAGTTAGTAAGGCCGAAAAAAGACATTTGTCCATCCAGTTCAGCCTATATTCCATCATAATAAATCCCCAGATCTACGTCCTTCTACAGAACCTAATTGTATGATACAATATTGTTCTGCTCCAGGAAGACATCCAGGCCTCTCTTGAACCCCTCGACTGAGTTCGCCATCACCACCTCCTCAGGCAAGCAATTCCAGATTCTCACTGCCCTAACAGTAAAGAATCCTCTTCTATGTTGGTGGAAAAACCTTCTCTCCTCCAGACGCAAAGAATGCCCCCTTGTGCCCGTCACCTTCCTTGGTATAAACAGATCCTCAGCGAGATATTTGTATTGTCCCCTTATATACTTATACATGGTTATTAGATCGCCCCTCAGTCGTCTTTTTTCTAGACTAAATAATCCTAATTTCGCTAATCTATCTGGGTATTGTAGTTCTCCCATCCCCTTTATTAATTTTGTTGCCCTCCTTTGTACTCTCTCTAGTTCCATTATATCCTTCCTGAGCACCGGTTACCAAAACTGCACACAGTACTCCATGTGCGGTCTAACTAGGGATTTGTACAGAGGCAGTATAATGCTCTCATCATGTGTATCCAGACCTCTTTTAATGCACCCCATGATCCTGTTTGCCTTGGCAGCTGCTGCCTGGCACTGGCTGCTCCAGGTAAGTTTATCATTAACTAGGATCCCCAAGTCCTTCTCCCTGTCAGATTTACCCAGTGGTTTCCCGTTCAGTGTGTAATGGTGATATTGATTCCTTCTTCCCATGTGTATAACCTTACATTTATCATTGTTAAACCTCATCTGCCACCTTTCAGCCCAAGTCTCCAACTTATCCAGATCCATCTGTAGCAGAATACTATCTTCTCTTGTATTAACTGCTTTACATAGTTTTGTATCATCTGCAAATATCGATATTTTACTGTGTAAACCTTCTACCAGATCATTAATGAATATGTTGAAGAGAACAGGTCCCAATACTGACCCCTGCGGTACCCCACTGGTCACAGCGACCCAGTTAGAGACTATACCATTTATAACCACCCTCTGCTTTCTATCACTAAGCCAGTTACTAACCCATTTACACACATTTTCCCCCAGACCAAGCATTCTCATTTTGTGTACCAACCTCTTGTGCGGCACGGTATCAAACGCTTTGGAAAAATCGAGATATACCACGTCCAATGACTCACCGTGGTCCAGCCTATAGCTTACCTCTTCATAAAAACTGATTAGATTGGTTTGACAGGAGCGATTTCTCATAAACCCATGCTGATATGGAGTTAAACAGTTATTCTCATTGAGATAATCCAGAATAACATCCCTCAGAAACCCTTCAAATATTTTACCAACAATAGAGGTTAGACTTACTGGCCTATAATTTCCAGGTTCACTTTTAGAGCCCTTTTTGAATATTGGCACCACATTTGCTATGCGCCAATCCTGCGGAACAGACCCTGTCGCTAAAGAGTCCCTAAAAATAAGAAATAATGGTTTATCTATTACATTACTTAGTTCTCTTAGTACTCGTGGGTGTATGCCATCCGGACCCGGAGATTTATCTATTTTAATCTTATTTAGCCGGTTTCGCACCTCTTCTTGGGTTAGATTGGTGACCCTTAATATAGGGTTTTCATTGTTTCTTGGGATTTCACCTAGCATTTCATGCTATTAGGGAGGGACTAATTCTCGGCCGGACTGTGCCCGTCGCTGATTGGTCGCCGCCTGGCGGCCGCGACCAATCAGCAACGCGGGATTTCCGTTACAGGCAGACAGACAGACGGAAGTACCCCTTAGACAATTATATATATACTAGATGGTGGCCCGATTCTAACGCATCGGGTATTCTGGAATATGCATGTCCACGTAGTATATTGCCCAGCGACATAGTATATTGCCCAGCCACGTAGTATATTGCCTAGCGACGTAGTATATTGCCCAGCGACGTAGTATATTGCCCAGCCACGTAGTATATTGCCTAGCGACGTAGTATATTGCCCAGCGACGTAGTATATTGCCCAGCCACGTAGTATATTGCCCAGTCATGTATTGCCCAGCCACATAGTATATAGCAGAGCCACGTAGTACTTTATATTGACCAGTCACGTAGTATATTGCCCAGCCACGTAGTATATTGCCCAGCCACGTAGTATATTGCCCAGTCACGTATTGCCCAGCCACATAGTATATAGCAGAGCCCCATAGTACGGTATATTACCCAGTCACGTAGTATATTGCCCAGCCACATAGTATATAGCAGAGCCACGTAGTATATTGCCCAGCCACGTAGTATATTGCCCAGTGATGTAGTATATTGCCGAGCCACGTAGTATATTGCCTAGTCACGTAGTATATTGCCCAGTCACAGTATATTGCCCAGTCACGTGGTATATAGCAGAGCCACGTAGTATATTGCCCAGTCACGTAGTATATTGCCCAGCACAGAGCCACGTAGTATAGACTTAAAAAAAAACCAAACATATACTCACCTTCCGAAGGGCCGTTGAAGTCCTGCTATACTCACCATCCATCGCCTTTCCCGCTCCTCGCCACGCTCCCGGGACTGCTCCATTGCAAGCGGCAGCTTCCGGTCCCAGGGCTGGTATGAGCAGGACCTATGATGACGTCGCGGTCACATGTCCTTGTCGCACACCAGCCCTGGGACGGGACTGGAAGCTGTCGCTTGCAATGCAGCGGTCCCGGGAGCGTGGCGAGGAGCGGGAAAGGCGGCGGAGGGTGAGTATAGCAGGTTTTTTTTTTTTTTTCTTATTTTTAACATGACATATTTTTACTATTGATGCTGCATAAGCAGCATCAATAGTAAATAGTTGGGGACACAGGGTTAATAGCAACGGTAACGGAGTGCGTTACACCGCGGGCCGTTACCGCTGCCATTAACCCTGTGTGAGCGGTGAGTGGAGGGGTTTACGGAGCCGGCGCCAGGCAGTGAGTGCAGGGGAGTAGGGGAGGGACTAATTGGACTGTGGCCGTCGCTGATTGGTCGCGGCAGCCATGACAGGCAGCTGCCGAGACCAATCGGCGAATGAATAACCGTGACAGAAGGACAGACAGACAGTCGGAAGTGACCCTTAGACAATTATATAGTAGACTAGATGGTGGCCCGATTCTAACGCATCGGGTATTCTAGAATATGTATGTATATAGCAGCCACATACTATATAGCACAGGGCACGTAGTATATAGGAGCCATGTAGTATATAGCATACAAATAGTGCGTGGCCTGTGCTATATAGTATGTGGCTGCTATATACATACATATTGTAGAATACCCGATGCGTTGTATATAACGCAGCCCACGTAGTATCTAACACAGGCCACGTAGTATACAGCAGCCATGTAGTATATAGTACTGCCCACGTAGTATATAGCAACCATGTAGTATATAGTACTGTCCACGTAGTATATAGCAGCCATGTAGTATATAGTACTACCCACGAAGTATATAGCAGCCATGTAGTATATAGTACTGCCCACGTAGTATATAGCAGCCATGTAGTATATAGTACTGTCCACGTAGTATATAGCAGCCATGTAGTATATAGTACTACCCACGAAGTATATAGCAGCCATGTAGTATATAGTACTGCCCACGTAGTATATAGCAGCCATGAAGTATATAGTACTGCCCACATAGTATATACCAGCCATGTAGCCCACGCAGTATTTAGCAGTGTGGGCACATATCCCTGTTAAAAAAAAAAAAGAATTAAAATAAAAAATAGTTACATACTCACCCCCTGGGATCCAACGGCGCTGTGGCAATGGGCGCGCGGCTGCCGCCATCTTCAGTTCCCTGGATGCATTGCTAAGTCTTCTGGGTAATTTTGCAGTGCATCGCTGGGAACGGAAGATGGCGGCAGGCGCGAGCGGCTCAGCGGACTACGGAGGGTGAGAATAGCAGGTCTTTTGTTTTTTTATTATTTTTAACGTTACATTTTTTTACTATTGATGCCGCATAGGCAAAGTTGGACACACAGGGTTAATAGCGGCGGTAACGGAGTGCGTTACTCGTGGCATAACGCGGTCCGTTACCGCCGGCATTAAGGCTATATTCACACTTTGCGGATTTTGCTGCGGATCCGCAGCGGATTTGACCGCTGCGGATCCGCAGCAGTTTCCCATGAGTTTACATTACAATGTAAACCTATGGGAAACAAAAAACGCTGTGCACATGCTGCAGAAAAATCCGCGCGGAAACGCTGCGGATTACATTCCGCAGCATGTCACTTGTTTTCTGCGGATTTTCACCTGCTCCAATAGAAAACTGCAGTTGAAAATCCGCAGAAGAAAACGCAGTAAAAACCGCGATAAATCCGCAGTAAAAACCGCGATGGGTTTTCACTGCGGATTTTGCAATTCCGCTGCGGAAAAATCCGCAGTGGAATCTGCAAAGTGTGCACATAGCCTAACTCTGTGTTAGCGGTGGCTGGAGGGGAGTATGCGGGCGCCGGGCACTGACTTCGGGGAGTAAGGAGCGGCCATTTTCTTGCGGACTGTGCCCGTCGCTGATTGGTCGTGGCTGTTTTGCCGTGACCAATCAGCGACTTGGATTCCATGACAGACAGAGGCCGTTACCAATGAATATCCGTGACAGACAGAAAGACAGACAGACAGAAGGACAGAAAGACGGAAGTGAGCCTTAGACAATCATATAGTAGATACTGTAGATTGTGCTACTTCAGGGTTATCTGCTCTCAAAGCATTGAAGAACTAAAAATGCAGGCTGTGTAGAAAACTCCACTTATCCATATCTTTGTCACAGAGGTCCAGAAAGCTGAGAGATGAGTTTTCTGCCATTTTTCTCTCACTGATAACCCCTACTATACTGTAACGGTACATTGATGTGCTGTATTCAAGCTTCTTGGATGTTGCAAATTTTGGGAATACTGAGCAGATGGGAATTAATGTTAGGCCACCATCACAATTTCAGTATTTGTAACCCAAAACCAAGAGTGGAACAATCAAAGGAAAAGTATAATATATACAAATGATATACAAATTTAGAATATCATCAAAAAGTTAATTGATTTCAGTTCTTCAATACAAAAAGTGAAACTCCTATATTATATAGAGTCATTACAAACAGTGATCTATTTCAAGTGTTTATTTCTGTTAATGTTGATGATTATGGCTTACAGCCAATGAAAACCCAAAATAAATTATCTCAGTAAATTAGAATACTTTATAATACCAGCTTGAAAAAATGATTTTCACCTCTGAAATGTTGGCCTACTGAAATGTATGTTCAGTAAATGCACTCAATACTTGGGCTCCTTTTGCATCAGTTAGGCTACTTTCACACCTCAGGTTTTTGCCGTCATGCTGATTCCGGCATCACGCCGGAGTGACGGATTCGGCGTAAAATGTGGAAAACTGATTAAACGGATCCGGTTTTCAGCTGGATTCGACTAGTGGAACCGGCGAAAAACCGGATCCATATCATCAGTTTTGCATCCGTTTCTTCCATTTTTTTTTATCTGTTTTTTGACGGATCTGTTTTTTAAAAATGCCCCTGGGAGGCTCCCAAATGTGATTGGCTACTGAAAACCTATATATACAGTGTTCCTTCAGCCCATCTGTGACAGGATGTAGAGGAGCAGGTTGGAGAGCAAGATGGAAGGCGTTATTGCGAATATTCTGAAGAGTAACGTGGATTTTATTGTGGAGGCGAATCGTTTGAGAGCGATTGTTCTGGAGAAGGAGCGAGAGAGACAGCGCATTATGTGTCTGCGAGACGTATTGCCAGTTCTCCATTTCACCGGCGTAGTGTCTGATGGTCACTCTTCAATAAGCCATTTTATTGTATCTCCTTCTGTTAAAGCAACTTTAATGTTGTTGCTGGTAGTTTTCATGAATTTTTTTTTTATTGTATCTCCTCCTGCAGCTCTGTTGCTTGCTGTCTTGCTGGCTGGTAATGAGTGAGGGCCTCACTGGCATTGTTTATATCTGTTTCCTGGGGGCCGGCCAATTGGTTCTGAGCATGCTCAGATTAAAAAAACAGAATGTGGCCTTCGGATCCTTCTTTTTCCAGATCCGGCGCGTTCCGGCGACCATAGACTTGCATTGTAGCAAAAAGCCAGAAGCGCTGGATTCGGTGTTTTACGTTTTTTCGCCGCAGACATAAAACGTTACTGTAGACGTTTTTTCCAGATCTGGAAAAAAACGGGAGGAACGGTGGGCCATGCGGCGCAATCCGGCACAAATACAAATCAATAAGAAAAAAACGGATCCGACTTTCGATTTCGCCGGTTCCGGTTTTTCAAAAAAGAGCCAGATTGGGCCGGAGGGAAAAAACCTGATGTGTGAACGTAGCCTTACTGCATCAATGGAGTATGGCATGGAGGCAATCAGCCTGTTGCGCTGCTGAGGTGTTATGGAAGCCCAGGTTGCTTTGATTGCAGCCTTCAGCTCGTCTGCATTGCTGGGTCTGGTGTCTTTCATCTTCCTCTTGACAAGATGGTGTTGCTTCATAACTGGACAGGTTGATTTCGCAGAAGCGTGATTGTCTTGGCGTTACATTGTGTTAAGTGTTCCTGTTATATTTTTCAGCAGTGTGTATGTATATATATATATATATATATATATATATATATATATATATATATATATATATATATATATATATATATATACAGTAGAGGGTATAGTATTAACTGCTGCTGCGGAAACTCCTTTTGCAGAGGAAGCAGTAACTTTATATTAGGCCGGTTTCATACATTAGTGGCTCCGGTACGTGAGGTGACAGTTTCCTCACGTAACGGAGACACTGACTCACGTAGACACATTAAAATCAATGTGTCTCTGCACATGTCAGCGTGTTTTCACGGACCGTGTGTCCATTTGAAAAACACGGAGACATGTCAGTGTTCGTGGGAGCGCACGTATTACACGGACCCATTAAAGTCAATGGGTCCGTGTAAAACCTGTACCGCACACGGATGCTGTCCATGTGCAGTCCGTGTGCCGTGCAGGAGACAGCGATACAGTAAGCGCTGTCCCCCCAGCTTGGTGCTGAAGCCGCCATTCTTTTCTTCTCTCCAGCATTGTTCGCTGGAGAGAAGATTTGAAAAATCTTTTTTTTTTTGGTTTTAACCCCTTTACCCCCAAGGGTGGTTTGCACGTCAATGACCAGGCCAATTTTTACAATTCTGACCACTGTCCCTTTATGAGGTTATAACTCCGAAACGCTTCAACGGATCCTGGTGATTCTGACATTGTTTTCTCGTGACATATTGTACTTCATGATAGTGGTAAAATTTCTTTGATAGTACCTGCGTTTATTTGTGAAAAAAACGGAAATTTGGCGAAAATTTTGAAAATTTCGCAATTTTCAAACTTTGAATTTTTATGCAATTAAATCACAGAGATATGTCACACAAAATACTTAATAAGTAACATTTCCCACATGTCTCCTTTACATCAGCATAATTTTGGAACCAATTTTTTTTTTTGTTAGGGAGTTATAAGGGTTAAAAGTTGACCAGCAATTTCTCATTTTTACAACACCATTTTTTTTTAGGGACCACGTCTCATTTGAAGTCATTTTGAGGGGTCTATATGATAGAAAATGCCCAAGTGTGACACCATTCTAAAAACTGCACCCCTCAAGGTGCTCAAAACCACATTCAAGAAGTTTATTAACCCTTCAGGTGTTTAATAGGAATTTTTGGAATGTTTACATAAAAATGAACATTTAACTTTTTTACACAAAAAATTTACTTCAGCTCCAATTTGTTTTATTTTACCAAGGGTAACAGGAGAAATTGGACCCAAAAAGTTGTTGTCCAATTTGTACTGAGTACGCTGATACCCAATATGTGGCAGTAAACCACTGTTTGGGCGCATGGGAGAGCTCGGAAGGGAAGGAGCGCTATTTGACTTTTCAATGCAAAATTGACAGGAATTGAGATGGGACGCCATGTTGCGTTTGGAGAGCCACTGATGTGCCTAAACATTGAAACCCCCCACAAGTGACACCATTTTGGAAAGTAGACCCCCTAAGGAACTTATCTGGATGTGTGGTGAGCACTTTGACCCACCAAGTGCTTCACAGAAGTTTATAATGCAGAACCGTAAAAATAAAAAATCATATTTTTTCACAAAAATTATATTTTTGCCCCCAATTTTTTATTTTTCCAAGGGTAAGAGAAGAAATTGGACCTCAAAAGTTGTTGTCCAATTTGTCCTGAGTACGCTGATACCCCATATGTGGCAGTAAACCACTGTTTGGGCGCATGGGAGAGCTCGGAAGGGAAGGAGCGCAGTTTGACTTTTCAATGCAAAATTGACAGAAATTGAGATGGGACGCCATGTTGCGTTTGGAGAGCCACTGATGTGCCTAAACATTGAAACCCCCCACAAGTGACACCATTTTGGAAAGTAGACCCCCTAAGGAACTTATCTAGAGGTGTGGTGAGCACTTTGACCCACCAAGTGCTTCACAGAAGTTTATAATGCAGAGCCATAAAAATAAAACAAAATTTTTTTCCCACAAAAATTATTTTTTAGCCCCCAGTTTTGTATTTTCCCTAGGGTAACAGGAGAAATTGGACCCCAAAAGTTGTTGTCCAATTTGTCCTGAGTACGCTGATACCCCATATGTGGGGGGGAACCACCGTTTGGGCGCATGGGAGGGCTCGGAAGGGAAGGAGCATCATTTGGAATGCAGACTTAGATGGATTGGTCTGCAGGCGTCACATTGCGTTTGCAGAGCCCCTAATGTACCTAAACAGTAGAAACCCCCCACAAGTGACCCCATATTGGAAACTAGACCCCTCAATGAACTTATCTAGATGTGTTGTGAGAACTTTGAACCCCCAAGTGTTTCACTACAGTTTATAACGCAGAGCCGTGAAAATAAAAAATCTTTTTGTTTTCCCACAAAAATTATTTTTTAGCCCCCAGTTTTGTATTTTCCCAAGGGTAACAGGAGAAATTGGTCCACAAAAGTTGTTGTCCAATTTGTCCTGAGTACGCTGATACCCCATATGTTGGGGTAAACCCCTGTTTGGGCACACAGGAGAGCTCGGAAGGGAAGGAGCACTGTTTTACTTTTTCAACGCAGAATTGGCTGGAATTGAGATCGGACGCCATGTCGTGTTTGGAGAGCCCCTGATGTGCCGAAACAGTGGAAACCCCCCAATTATAACTGAAACCCTAATCTAAACACACCCCTAACCCTAATTCCAACGGTAACCCTAACCACACCTCTAACCCTGACACACCCCTAACCCTAATCCCAACCCTATTCCCAACTGTAAATGTAATCTAAACCCTAACCCTAACTTTAGCCCCAACCCTAACTGTAGCCCCAACCCTAACCCTAGCCCCAACCCTAACCCTAGCCCTAACCCTAGCCCTAACCCTAGCCCTAGCCCTAACCCTAACCCTAGCCCTAACCCTAGCCCTAGCCCTAACCCTAGCCCTAACCCTAGCCCTAGCCCTAACCCTAGCCCTAACCCTAGCCCTAACCCTAGCCCTAGCCCTAATGGGAAAATGGACATAAATACATTTTTTTTATTTGTCCCTAACTAAGGGGGTGATGAAGGGGGGTTTGATTTACTTTTATAGCGAGTTTTTTAGCGGATTTTTATGATTGGCAGCCGTCACACACTGAAAGACCCTTTTTATTGCAAAAAATATTTTTTGCAATACCACATTTTGAGAGCTATAATTTTTCCATATTTTGGTCCACAGAGTCATGTGAGGTCTTGTTTTTTGCGGGACGAGTTGACGTTTTTATTGAAAACATTTTTGGGCACGTGACATTTTTTGATCGCTTTTTATTCCGATTTTTGTGAGGAAGAATGACCAAAAGCCAGCTATTCATGAATTTCTATTGGGGGAGGCGTTTATACCGTTCCGCGTTTGGTAAAATTGATAAATCAGTTTTATTCTTCGGGTCAGTACGATTACAGCGATACCTTATTTATATCATTTTTTTATGGTTTGGCGCTTTTATACGATAAAAACTATTTTACAGAAAAAATAATTATTTTTGCATCGCTTTATTCTCAGGACTATAACTTTTTTATTTTTTTGCTGATGATGCTGTATGGCAGCTCTTTTTTTGCGGGACAATATGACGTTTTCAGCGGTACCATGGTTATTTATATCTGTCCTTTTGATCGCGTGTTATTCCACTTTTTGTTCGGCGGTATGATAATAAAGCGTTGTTTTTTGTCTCGTTTTTTTTTTTTTTCTTACGGTGTTTACTGAAGGGGTTAACTAGTGGGCCAGTTTTATAGGTCGGGTCGTTACGGACGCGGCGATACTAAATATGTGTACTTTTATTGTTTTTTTTTTTTTTATTTAGATGAAGAAATGTATTTATGGGAATAATATTTTTTTTTTTTTCATTATTTTGGAATATTTTTTTTTTATTTTTTTTACACATTTGGAAAATTTTTTTTTTACTTTTTTACTTTGTCCCAGGGGGGGACATCACAGATCAGTGATCTGACAGTTTGCACAGCACTCTGTCAGATCACTGATCTGACATGCAGCGCTGCAGGCTTCACAGTGCCTGCTCTGAGCAGGCTCTGTGAAGCCACCTCCCTCCCTGCAGGACCCGGATCCGCGGCCATCTTGGATCCGGGGCTGGAGGGAGCAGGGAGGGAGGTGAGACCCTCGCAGCAACGCGATCACATCGCGTTGCTCCGGGGGTCTCAGGGAAGCCCGCAGGGAGCCCCCTCCCTGCGCGGTGCTTCCCTGCACCGCCGGCACATCGCGATCATCTTTGATCGCGGTGTGCCAGGGGTTAATGTGCCGGGGGCGGTCCGTGATCGCTCCTGGCACATAGTGCCGGATGTCAGCTGCGATAAGCAGCTGACACCCGGCCGCGATCGGCCGCGCTCCCCCCGTGAGCGCGGCCGATCGGCTATGACGTACTATCCCGTCCAGGGTCAGATAAGCCCAGGGCACCTCGACGGGATAGTACGTCTAAGGTCACAGAGGGGTTAAAAAAGATCCCTGTCCCAACCCCCTGCCACCCCCTGTGCGCCCCTCGCTGTTAATAAAATACTTACCCGGCTCCCTCGCTGCTTACTCTCCTCGCCGCAGCTTCTCCTGTATGAGCGGTCACGTGGTGCCGCACATTACAGTAATGAATATGTGGCTCCACCTCCCATAGGGGTGGAGCCGCATATTCATCACTGTAATGGCCGGCACCACGTGACCGCTCATACAGGAGAAGCTGCGGAGAGGAGAGGAAGTCGGGTAAGTATTCTATTAACAGCGGGGGTGGCGGGGCGCACAGGGGGTAGGAGGGGGTTGGGGACAGGGATCTTTTTTTAAACACCAAAAAAAAACAAAAAAAAAACGATTTTTCATATCTTCTCTCCAGCGAACGCTGCTGGAGAGAAGAAATGAATGGCGGCTTCAGCACCAGATGCAAGGGACAGCGCTTAACTGTAGCGCTGTCTCCTGCATGGTGCGTGTAGTACCCAGTCGGCACATGGGCGGCACACGGATGCCGCACGTGTGCCACACTGATGTGCCACATGAGCACACGGACACGGATAATTCCGGTACCGATTTTTCCGGTACCGGAATTATCTGGACATGTGGGACAGGCCTTAATGATTGAGTAGCAGTCACATTAGCACTAGTCTCTGCCGGGTTTCCATTGCTTTGTGACAAGAAGGATGGCATAGTTCTATAGGATTAGCTGTAAATAGTTTGCATTACAGTAAGGAGCAGAAAAGAGACGTATTTTACAGAAAGTATTTGTGTATTCTGAGCGTGCGTCAGAGCAGAAGACCTGTGCATGGAAATCGTCCTGTTACTAAGAGCTGCAACTCTGATTTACACACAAGTATAATTTGTAAAGCGCTGCGGAATATGTTGGCGCTATATAAATAAAAATTATTATTATTATTATTATAAGTCATTTCAGATGGCTGTAATATAAACTGTCCCTTCTTCAGGGTACCGTAATTCCCGTCTTCTGTTTTATTGTACAGGCCGATTTCAGTGTTCCTGGCCTTTACTGAAGTTATTGGGTTCATGGCAGGACTGTTCTGTTTGGACAGGTAGTTTTTATAGTGTATTTAGTATACAGGGAAAGGCAAATGTCAATGCCCAGGTTAGACTAACCATGTAAGGCCATGCTGCTTTTTTTTTTTGCTGCTTTTTTATGTAAATTAAAAGCTGCTTTTTACAGTACCAGCAAAAGCTTCAGAAATATCATGCACACACATTTTTTTCTGACTAAATTGGAAAATTGTTGCTTTATTAAAAACTGCAGCATGTCACTTTTTTAGTGCTTTTTCAATGTTTTTTCACCCATAGAAAGCAATAATTGGGAAAAAGCAGCAAAAATGCAGCAAACATGTTGCCATCAGTTTTTGCTGCGTTTTTAGTCGGAAAAAAAAGCAGGTACAGCAGGATGTGAAACAAGTTTATTTTTGTGATTTTCTGAAGTTTAAACCAAAATGTGTTGGTCTCCTCCCACTAGAATGGCAGATAGGGTTAGTACAGTGTGCTTAAATTAGTGATACTGTATGTGTCAATTTTTACAATTCTAATCACTGTCACTTTATGAGGTAATAGCTCTGGAACGCTTCAACGGATCCCACTGATTCGGAGAGTGTTTTTATGTGAAATATTGTACTTCATGTTTGTGGTAACATTTCTTCGGTATGTCTAGCCCATGTTGTAGAGGTTAGACTGAGGGCTCATACTCACTCGCGCGAAACTCGGATGAGTCTCGCATGTTAGCTGCCGGCACTCAGATCGGAGCGCGCAGCCGCATAGGAATACATGCAGCCGCACGCTCCGCTCCTCTCATCTGAGTTTTGCGTAAGTGAGTATGAGCCCTTAGGCCGGCATCACACTCAGCATAAGACAATACGGTCCATATATTACGGCCGTAATACGCTGAAAAGTCCCCAAAATAGTGGTCCGTAGCTCCTCCGTAGGCAGGGTGTTTTAGCATTTTGCGCATGGCATCCTCCGTATGTAATCCGTATGGCATCCGTACTGCGTGTTTTTCTCGCAGGCTTGCAAAACCGACATACGGCTATACAAGGGATCCATGTGTAAAAAAAAAACCACAAAAACATATATACTGTCAGTAGACACATATATGTATATATATTATTACTTCATACAGCGCTAGATAGCTTTAAAGCCGGTAATTCAATTGCCGGCTTTTGCTATCTCCTTCCTAAAACCCGACATGA
This sequence comes from Ranitomeya imitator, assembly GCF_032444005.1. Lineage (NCBI taxonomy): Eukaryota > Metazoa > Chordata > Amphibia > Anura > Dendrobatidae > Ranitomeya > Ranitomeya imitator. The sequence goes on from NC_091285.1 coordinate 514,286,306, forward strand.
TATGAGACCTGGTTTACATACAGTAAACCATCTCATATCCCCATTGTTTTTGCAGATTCCACACTACTAATGTTAGTAGTGTGTATATGCAAAATCTGGCCGTTCTAGCTATTAAAATAAAGGGTTAAATGGCGGACAAAATTGGCGTGGGCTCCCGCGCAATTTACTCCACCAGAGTAGTAAAGCCAGTGACTGAGGGCAGATATTAATAGCCTGGAGAGGGTCCACGGTTATTGGCCCCCCCCTGGCTAAAAACACCTGCCCCCAGCCACCCCAGAAAAGGCACATCTGGAAGATGCGCCTATTCTGGCACTTGGCCACTCTCTTCCCATTCCCGTGTAGCGGTGGGATATGGGGTAATGAAGGGTTAATGCCACCTTGCTATTGTAAGGTGACATTAAGCCAAATTAATAATGGAGAGGCGTCAATTATGACACCTATCCATTATTAATCCAATACTAGTAAAGGGTTAAAAAAAACACACACATTATTAAAAATTATTTTATTGAAATAAAAACAAAGGTTGTTGTAATAATTTATTCTATGCTCAATCCATCTGAAGACCCTCGCTCTGTAACAAAGAAAAAATAATAAACCAACAATATACATACCTTCCGAAGATCTGTAAGATCCCACAATGTAAATCCATCTGAAGGGGTTAAAACATTTTGCAGCCAGGAGCTCTGCTAATGCAGCGTTGCTCCTGCCTGCAAAACCCCGGAGAATGAAGGTAAAGTAGGTCAATGACCTATATTTACCTTCATTTGCGGTGAAGCACCTTCTGCTGGTTGTTCCTGGAGCGTGGGAACTTTCCTAGAAAGCTCCCAGGCTCGAGTTCATATGAGAGCGCCCTCTGCTGGTTGTCCTCAATAGAAAACTGCAGGTGGAATCTGCAGTAGAAACCGCAATAAATCCGCAGGAAAAAACGCAGCGGTTTTGCACTGCGGTTTTTCCAAATCCGCAGTCCTCCACAATACGTGTGCACATACCCTTAACTGGTCTGTAGGAGCCAGAACTCTTAAGCTATGTGCACACGTTGCGGATTAGGCTTAGGAATTTTTTGTGCGGATTCTGCATCTCTTGGCAGAAAACGCAGGTGTTGATTTGATGTGTTTTTTGTGCGGTTTTGCTGTAGATTTTTGGCGAATTTACTGTGTTTTTTACCCCTGCGGATTTCTATAATGGAATGGGTACAAAAACGCTGCAGATCCGCAAAAAAGAAGTGACATGCTACTTAATCGGCAGTGTTTCCGCACGGAATTTTCCGCACCATTAGCACAGCGTTTTTTTTTCTCATTGATTTACAATGTACTGTAAATCACTTGCGGATCTGCAGCGTTTCTCATTATGGCTTACAGATATTTACTTTCTAAATGTTGTATATTTGATTAAAAAACCTTTGTAATTACAGTGGCTCATGTCTGGGCCCAATATTAACTCTCTAAGGGTCAACTATATAGTTAACTCATGTGAACTGGAAACGCTATGTGAAGTATGAAAAATGTTAGGTATGCCACAGTACTTGTTGGGTGCACAGTACACTTCACAGGGATTGGTTATGCTGCGGATACGCAAAGAAGTCATTTCAGTTTGTGCAGTTTGTTAAACAACCCAGAACCCTTGTTGTGTGGAGCCACCAGTGGGATTGCTCTGTGCACACCATGTCAGCTATATTAATATGTATACTGCGGTATGAAATAGAGCTGGTTTCATCTGCTCATTGACTTTCACTGTAAAAAAAAAACAAAACAAAAAGAATTCATAAAATTCAAATTTGACAGATTCGCTCAAAAGCAGCTGGGAAATTCAATTTGCATTGAATATATTTGATACAAATCCAATGAGCCCCAATTAAATAAGTCATTTCTGGTGTTTGAGATTTCCTGCTCCTAAAATGTAATAATTGGATGGGAGGAAATGAAATAAAGCAGCTCATGCTCAACTAGCCCCTCATCTGTCTCCCCTTTACTGGAGGACGGTCTCGCCACTCTTCTCCTGCTATCAGCTAAGGGACCCATTTGAAGTTGTAGGCAGAAATGCTGGGAGATTTAATAAAGTGGGTTTGCAGGTAAAGGTATTTTATCCTCATCAGCTATCACTGGGTTAAAATAAACCCAGTTGTTGCTTACACTCCCCTTATGCAAACAGTGGTCGCCCTGCTGCTGCACCAATGTTGATTGGATGCAGCAGTAATGTCAGAACCACAGTGCATGTGACCGCTGCAGTCAATCATTGAACTCATAGCTTGTGTCTAAATTTGCAGAGGTGCTGAGACACATGCATGAGTCGTGTTGTCACCACTGCACTTTGTCAACAAAGACTGGAGCAGCGGCAGAGAGATATTGATGCAGCAGGTAAGGCTACTTTCACACTAGCGTCGGTACGGGGCCGTTGCCATGCGTCGGCCCAATGTACCGACGCAAACTGCGAAAATAATGAACAACGGGGGTAGCAGATGCAGTTTTACAACGCATCCGCTGCCCCATTTGAAGGTCCGGGAGGAGGGGGCGGAGTCGACGCACAAAAAAACGTTACATGTAACGTTTTATTGTGCCGACGGTGCGCAAAAACACAACGCATCCGTCGCACGGATGCGACGTGTGGCCATAAGTCGCAATGCGTCGCTAATGCAAGTCTATGGAGAAAAAACGCATCCTGCAAGCACAAGCAAGCAGGATGCGTTTTTTCTCCAAAACGACGCATTGCGACGTACGCCAAACAATGCTAGTGTGAAAGTAGCCTAAGGGTGAGTGACAACTGAGTTAATTATTTTAACCTTATTTCCATAAAACTAATTTGTGCCACAAATAAGTAATATCAGTAAAGCCCTAAACTCCATCCTACTGAAAGCCCCATTATGTGCATCCCTTAATGGGGTTCACCTGACATTCCTTGTGTGCAGTGTAGCAGCCTAGACACCTGCACGCCCCCACCATAGTTTAGATCAGGCTCAGTGTGAGACATCTATTCACAAACCGTCTGCTCTCCTCACTACAGAATGATGATAGGTGCTGGAGCACAGCAGACATGAGTGTGATCAACTGGCAGACCTCTGGCAGTCAGTGTGGGGGAGGGGAAGTGGTTCTGAAGTTGAGTCTCATTACAAATACTTCTAGTAACTCTCCTCTGCCAGTTCCTTCAATCATAAGCAGGCATTCACATACAGTACAAGTGAAATAACAACACAACCCACCATAGCTTAGAACAGGTCAGTCTGCTTTCCTCACTGCACAATGATGACATGTCAGAGCACAGCAGACCTGTGTGTGATTAAAGGGAACCTGTCACCCCCAAAATCGAAGGTGAGCTAAGCCCACCGCCATCAGGGGCTTATCTACAGCATAATGCTGTAGATAAGCTCCCGATGTAACCTGAAAGATGAGAAAAAGAGGCTAGATTATACTCACCCAGGGGCGGTCCGATCCAATGGGTGTCGCGGACATTTCCGGGGCCTCCCATCTTCTTACGATGGCGTCCTTTTCTTGTCTTCATGCTGTAGCTCCGGCGCAGGCATACTTTGTCTCCCCTGTTGAGGACAGAGCAAAGTACTGCAGGGAGCAGGCGTCAGGAAAGGTCAGAGAGGCCCGGCGCCTGCGCACTGCAGTACTTTGCTCTGTCCTCAACAGGGGAGACAAAGTGCGCCGGAGCCGCAGCGTGAAGACAAGAAGAGGACGTCATCTTAAGAAGATGGGAGGCGCTGGACCGGACCGCAACACCCATCGGACCGGACCGCCCCTGGGTGAGTATAATCTAGCCTCTTTTTCTCATCTTTTAGGATACATCGGGGGCTTATCTACAGCATTCCAGAATGCTGTAGATAAGCCCCTGATGACGGTGGGCTTAGCTCCCCTTCGATTTTGGGGGTGACAGGTTCCCTTTAACGGACAGCTTTTATACCCAGCAGTCAGTTTGAGGTGGGGAGCAGAACTGCAGAAGTTGAAGCTCCTTATGAATATTTTTAGTGGCTCTCCTCTCAAATTCAAGTAAGTGTTATTGACAGGACCAAATATGCAGCTTAACCATAGCAAATGTAGTGCTGCTAAGCCTGCTGTACTGCCTGTTCCCCACCCTGACTGCTGTAGATAAAAGGTGTTATTCACACTCAGGTTTGCTGTGCTCCAGCACATGTAATCCGTTTGCAGTGAGGAGAGCAGACTGTGTCATTATATTTCATACTTAGGGTATGTGCACACGTTCAGGTTTTTTCACGTTTTTTCGTGATAAAAACGCGATAAAAACGCATTGGAAAACGCCTACATATGCATCCTATCATTTAGAATGCATTCTGCAATTTTTGTGCACATGATGCGTTTTTTTTCTGCTAAAAAAACGCATTGCGGTAAAAAAAAGCAGCATGTTCATTAATTTTGCGGATTTTCTGCGTTTTTCCTGCTATTCTATGCATTTGGAAAAAAACGCAAGAAAAAAACGCATCAAAAACGTGCAAAATCCGCATCAAAAACGCGAGAAAAACGCATGCGGATTTCTGGCAGAAATGTCAGGTTTTTGTCAGGAAAATTTCTGCCAGAAATCCTGACATGTGCTCATACCCTTAGCCTGTTACAAGTTATTGTGGTACCGTGATCTTCTTTCCCCAGTGCGTTTGCTGCCTGCTTACTGCCTGCTGCTGCCTGCCTGCTTATGATTTAAGGTTAGAAATAAAAGTACAAGCCCCCAATGAAATATGTTTGATAATTTAATTCCCACTTGGACTTTAAAAAAGTAATTGTTTAGGTGCCAAATAATTTGACTGCTATTATCTCCATAATGGAGAGAGGCAAAATAAAAAAAGTTTTATTTTTATTATGTAAGGCTTCTTTCACACTTCAGTTGTTTGGCGTCAGTCTGCTCCGACATAGTGACGGATCCGTCACAATTGTTGAGAAAACGGTTCTAACGGATCCGTTTTTTTTGACGGATCCGTTACTTGGGGGTTGTCTGGGAAAAGTATCTACTTTTTGGAGCATGCGCAATTGAAAAAGCGGATTGGGGCGACGGATCCGCCAAATGACGGTCGCGACAGATCCGTCGCCCATAAGCGGCCATTCTATGGAATGGCGGACGTGACGGATCCATCGCGAACCGCCATTTCGGTGCAGACAAAAAACGTTCTAATGTCCATCAATGTCTAGATGACGTCCGCCAAATCTCAACGGATCCGTCACATGGTGGATGGAACGGACGACCATCCGCCACAATCCGTCGCTAATGTATGTCTATGGGAAAATAGCGGATCCGCCCCAAAAAAATGTCGGATCCGCTATTTGAGGAAAATGGCGGTTTCAGACTGACGCCAAAAGACTGAAGTGTGAAAGAGGCCTAACACCTATTATATTGTCTGTCCGGTTCAACGTGAATAATTTGGTGAAAGGTTGTGGTTTTTGTTATCAAGTCAAATCCTTTATAAACAGCCAGAGGGCTTTCCACTGTAACTCATGGCCCAGTGTACCGCATCTACTACTGTATATAATTGTCCAAGGGTCACTTCCGTCTGTCTGTCTTTATGTCTGTCTGTCACGGATATTCACTGGTCGCGGCCTCTGTCTGTCATGGAAATCCAAGTCGCTGATTGGTCGTGGCAAAACGCCCATGACCATTGCCACGACCAATCAGCGACGGCCATAGTCTGGCATCGAAATGGCCGCTGCTTTACTGCCCTGCAGTCAGTGCTGAGCGCTCACACAGGGTTAATGCCAGAGTTAACGGACCGCGGTGTAATGTACTCCGTTAACGCAGCTATTAACCCTGTGTGACCAACTTTTTACTTTTGATGCTGCGTATGCAGCATCAATAGTAAAACGATCTAATGTTACAAATAATAATAATAAAAAAAAAGGTTATTCTCACCCTCCGACGTCGCCTGCTGTCCTCGGCAGTGCAAGTGGCAGGTTCCGGTGCCAAGGATGCTATGCGAGAAGGACCTGCCATGACGTCACGGTCATGTGACCGCGACGTCCTCACAAGTCCTGCGCTCATACCAACCCTGGGACCGGAAGCTGCCGTGTGCACCGCACACAGGCGCCAGGACTTCAAGGGGTCTTCGGAAGGTGAGTATATGTTTATTTTTTATTTTAAGTCTTTTTTAACCACGCATATAGTGCCCACATTTCTATATACTACATGGGCTGTTGTACATACTGCGTGGGCTCTGTTATATACTACATCTCTGTGCTGTATACGATGTAGCTGGGCAATATACAACGTGACTGTGCAATATACAACGTGACTGTCCAATATACCACGTGGCTGTGCAATATACTACGTGCTATATACTACGTAGCTGTGCAATATACTATGTGGCCGTGTCGGTTTTGTTATATACTACGTCGACTGTGCAATATACTACGTGGCTCTGTTATATACTACGTGGCAGTGCAATATACTACGATATCCGACGTGGCTATGTTATATACTACGTGGCTGACCAATATGCTACGTTCCTGTGCATTACACTACGTAGCTGAGCAATACACTACGTGGCTATGTTATATACTACGTGGCTGTGTAATATACTACGTCGCTCTTCTATATACTACGTACGCTGTGTTACATACTACGTAGCTCTGTTATATACTACGTCGGTTGTATTATATACTACGTCACTGTGCAATATAGTACGTAGCCTGTGCTATATACTACCTGCATATTCTAGAATATGTTGGAATCGGGCCACCATCTAGTGTACTATAATGGGCTGGGGTCCTAGATTAGATATTGCTCTAGCAGCTCTCCTGTATGGTTATTATAGGGGTCTATAGCATTTTGGCAGCAATTTATTTGCAGAAACACATCTACTGTCTTGGCACATAATTTTTTCTGCGGTATGTTAACATGTTTTGAAAGCCCTGTACAATTGAATGGGGCAGTTGCAGAAACATGAATATACTCTAAGTGGTCAGACTAGCTTTTCAGGAGTCGTGACAAGCTGGATAGGATCCCGCATTTAAGCAATAATGATTGTCATTTTGTGTTACCCACTTCTCAGAGGAAAGCACAAGCGATTACATTTACTGGTGATTTTATATTATTGTAGGAGGAAATGCTCCTCGTTTCACTGGACTGAATGGCTTTCATCAGCTTTTATAAATGTGTCTTTCAGCTAACTAAACGTTTAATCATTATCTAATAAACCTCATTTCCATGCCTGAATGTATTGAAGACAAGAGCCATCTATTTATTCTCATTGATCAGCGACACGTGAAGTTGCTGATCTTGCTGACTCAGGTAGCTGTAGGGTGTACTTAACCAGATGTGCCAGCTGCTCATACAAGCACGCTAAAATTAAATGCAGCTTATATGTGCACACGTGCAATGTGTTGGCATTTCCGTCCAACTACTGAGCATATGAGCTTGGCATATGGAGTCTCTTTATGATACACTTCATGCTATAATACACACCATCATCTCTATGTATATAATCTATATTATGTAGTAAGTGCATTTGGATCATTTATGTATACTCATTTTAAGTGTATGATGATCACTTTAAATGGTTTTGTTCAAAAGTAGTTTGTCCTTTACGATCTCAGATATTTCATACATAGATGGTGCCTTGAGCATCGTTTTGTTTCTTGACCATGGAGTGAATTACCTGTATGATGGACTCCTTGCTAGAGATGGGTTGCATTTTACGAAAACAGGAAAACACATATTTGGTAGACGCCTTGCTACGCTCATCAGGAGAGCTTTGAAGGGAATCTGTCATCTCATTTTTCGCATATAAGCTGTGGCCACTGCCATTAGGGGCTTATCCACTGCATTCTGTAATGCTGTAGATAAGCCCCTGATTTACCCTGAAAGATAAGAAAAACAAGTTAGATTATACTCACCCAGGGGCGGTCCTGGTGTGTTCCGGTCCAATGGGTGTCGCGTTCCGGGTCCGGCGCCTCCCATCTTCATGCGATGACGTCCTCTTCTTTGCTTTCTGTTGCGGCTCCTGCGCAGGCGAACTATGTCTGCCCTGTTGAGGGCAGAGCCAAGTACTGCAGTGCGCAGGCGCCGGGCCTCTCTGACCTTTCCTGGGCAGATAAAGTACGCCTGCGCAGGAGCTGCGACAGAAAGCAAAGAAGAGGACATCATCACATGAAGATGGGAGGTGCTGGACCTGGACCGCGACGCTCATCGGACCGGACCACATCGGGACCGCCCCTGGGTGAGTATAATCTAACTTGTTTTTCTTATCTTTAAGGTTACATCGGGGCTTATCTACAGCATTACAGAATGCTGTAGATAAGCCCCTAATGGCAGTGGCCGCAGCTTATAGGCGAAAAATGGGGTGACAGATTCCCTTTAAACTACAGCAATATGGGATGGGAAATATACGGCTAGAAAAAAAATATGCGGCTAATTAATTATTTTGAGAACCCTTCTATTAGAAGTGGAAAAATGAACAAAAACAACAAATTCTGAATGAAAATAGAGGAGCAAGAGAAACCGACTACAAAGTAAAATGTGTCTATACAAATGCACAAAGCATGGGAATACAAACAAGAAAAATTGGAGCTGCTAATACAGGAAGAGAGATATGATGTCATATTGATGATACACATGATTGTAGTACAAACCTTGATGGCTACTACTTATTTTTTAGAAACAGGATTAACAAGAGGGGAGGATATGTTGCATTGTGTGTTAAGAAAATGTAGATTTTTACAAAGATCCAAGCTTCAGAGAATAGTTGCTCTGCAGAAACTGCTTGGGTAAAGGTACTGTCACACTAGACGTTATCGCTAGCGATCCGTGATGTTGCAGCGTCCTCGCTAGCGATATCGTCCAGTGTGACAGGCAGCAGCGATCAGGCCCCTGCTGTGATGTCGCTGGTCGGGGAAGAAAGTCCAGAACTTTATTTCGTCGCTGGACTCCCCGTAGACATCGCTGAATCGGCGTGTGTGACACCGATTCAGCGATGTCTTCACTGGTAACCAGGGTAAACATCGGGTAACTAAGCGCAGGGCCGCGCTTAGTAACCCGATGTTTACCCTGGTTACCAGCGTAAAAAAACAAACAGTACATACTTACATTCAGCTGTCTGTCCCTTGCCGTCTGGTTCCTGCACTGACTGCTGGCCGTAAAGTGAAAGCAGAGCACAGCCACAGCGGTGAGTCACCACTGTGTGACTCACCGCTGTGCTGTGCTTTCACTTTCACTTTACGGCCAGCAGTCAGTGCAGGAACCAGACGGCAAGGGACAGACAGCTGAATGTAAGTATGTACTGTTTGTTTTTTTACGCTGGTAACCAGGGTAAACATCGGGTTACTAAGCGCGGCCCTGCGCTTAGTTACCCGATGTTTACCCTGGTTACCGGGGACCTCGGGATCGTTGGTCGCTGGAGAGCTGTCTGTGTGACAGCTCTCCAGCGACCAAACAGCGACGCTGCAGCGATCCGGATCGTTGTCGGTATCGCTGCAGCGTCGCTAAGTGTGACGGTACCTTAAGAATACAAAGAGAGAAGAACAGAAAGGTCACTATTGTAGGTGTTTGCTACAAGCCCCCTGGACAGACTGAAGATATAGATGAACTCTGTCTATATCACATGGCTCTGTTCTAAAAAAAGTACAACCTAGTGATAATTGGAGATTTTAAATATCCAGATATTTGTGGGAATCTTTGTTGCGCAAAAGTAATGGCTTAAAAAATTCTGATCTTCTCTTGCTGACAACTTTGTCTTTCAAAAGGTAGAAGAGAGAAGAACAGGCTCTGTAATCTTGGACCTAATTCTTTCCAACCGGGAGGAATTGGTTGAAGAAGTAAAGGTTGCCGGGAATTTAGGAGGCAGCGATCATGCTATCCTCAAATTTTTTATTACAAGAGAAGGAAGACCAGCGAGAACTCAGACTTTAAGGTTGGCCTTCAGAAAGGTATATTTTAATTGACTCAGAAAGAGGGTTGGAAAGGTCCACTGGCTGGATGTTCTAAAGGACAGAAATGTCAAAGAAGGATGGGAGATTTTGCTGAATTCAATTCTCAGTGCACAATCTTAAAAAGAAGAAAGAATTGGAAGCATTTAAAGAGACCAGGATGGATGAACACAGAACATAAACAATTATTATAAAGGAAAAAAGAAATGTATATTTAAATGCAAAGAGGGGGGCATATCTAAAGAAGAATATAATGCTGTCTGCAGGGAATGCAGGGCAAGTGTTAAGGTACCGTCACACTTAGCGACGCTGCAGCGATACCGACAACGATCCGGATCGCTGCAGCGTCGCTGTTTGGTCGCTGGAGAGCTGTCACACAGACCGCTCTCCAGCGACCAACGATGCCGGTAACCAGGGTAAACATCGGGTAACTAAGCGCAGGGCCGCGCTTAGTAACCCGATGTTTACCCTGGTTACCATAGTTAAAGTAAAAAAACAAACACTACATACTTACCTACCGCTGTCTGTCCTCGGCGCTCTGCTTCTCTGGTCTGGCTGTGAGCGCCGGGCAGCCGGAAAGCAGAGCGGTGACGTCACCGCTCTGCTTTCCGGCTGCTGTGCTCACAGCCAGTGCAGGAGGAGTGCAGAGCACAGCGCTGGAGGACAGACGGCTGTAGGTAAGTATGTAGTGTTTGTTTTTTTTTACTTTTAGGATGGTAACCAGGCTAAGCGCGGCCCCGCGCTTAGTTACCCGATGTTTACCCTGGTTACCAGTGAAGACATCGCTGAATCGGTGTCACACACGCCGATTCAGCGATGTCTGCGGGGAGTCCAGCGACCAAATAAAGTTCTGGGCTTTCTTCCCCGACCAGCGACAGCACAGCAGGGGCCTGATCGCTGCTGCCTGTCACACTGGACGATATCGCTAGCAAGGACGCTGCAACGTCACGGATCACTAGCGATATCGTCTAGTGTGACGGTACCTTTAGAAGAGCTAAAGCCAGTAGTGAGGTTTCCAAGGGAGAACAGAACCAGTACAGACGGTGGTTTTTTCTGGTGGGGGGGGGGGGGGTATATCAAAAGCAAAAGAAAAGTCAAAGATGCTATAGGATTTAGGATTTTTACAAGATAAAAAAATGTGGTAAATGATGATGTTAAGAGTGCCGAACTTTTAAATTCCTATTTTGCATCTTTGTTCTCTAAGACAGCAATTGCAGAAATTGCAGAACCATTAGCCACAATCTTTGAAAAATCCTGGAGGACCGGATAAGTCTCAGAAGATTGGGGAAGGGCAAATGTTGTCCCTATCCTCAGAAAAGGAAAGAAGATGGCGACAAGAAATTACAGGCCAGTGAGCCTTACTTCTATAGCAGGAGAGATCGTTGAACAAATTATTAAACAACATGCATGTAAGTACTTGGATAAGAATACAGTAATTAACCAGAGCCAACATAGGTTTGTAGCAAACAAGTCATGACGGACTAATCTAATTTCTTTCTATGATGGAATCACTGTATGGGTGGATCAGGTAAATGCAGTAGATATGGTATATCTCTACTTCAGCAAAGCATTTAATAAAGTATCTCATACTATCCTTATTGAAAAATGACCAAGTGTGGTATTGACAAGGCTGCAGTTACGTGAATTCATAACTGGCTCATCATACTCCGAGTGGTAATTAATGGTTGGACATCCAATTGGAAGAGTGTTTCAAGTGGAGTACCACAAGGCTCTGTCCTGGCCTGAGTGTATTAACAGAAGCATACAGTCTAGGTCACGCAAAGTCATTATTGCCTTCTACTCCTCTTTTGTCAGACCTCACCTGGAATACTGTGTCCAGTTTTGGGCACCACATTTTAAAAAAGACATCAACAAACTGGAGCAAGTTCAGAGAAGAGCGACCAGAATGGTGACCGGTCTGCAAACCATTTCCTATGAGGAATGGTTACAGGATTTAGGAATGTTTAGTTTGCAATAAAGAAGACTGAGAGGAGACTTAATAGCTGTCTACAAATATCTCAAGGGCTGTCACATTGTAGAAAGATCATCTTTATTCTCATTTGCACAAGGAAAGACTAGAGGCATTGAGATGAAACTGAATGGGAGGAGACACAGATTAGATATTAGAAAAAACTTTCTGACAGTGATGGTGATCAATGAGTGGAACAGGCTGCCACGAGAGGTGGTGAGTTCTCCTTCAATGGAAGTTTTCAAACAGAGGCTGGACAGACATCTGTCTGGGATGATTTAGTGAATCCTGCTTTGAGCAGGGGGTTGGACCAGATGACCCAAGAGGTCCCTTCCAACTCTATGATTCTATGATTTTTATAAAAGATCTAGATAAGGGAACTGAAGGTAAACTAATCAAATTTGCAGACAATGCAAAACTAGAAGGGATAGCTAAAAGCTTAGTCACACTAAACGACTTACCAACGATCACGACCAGCGATACGACCTGGCCGTGATCGTTGGTAAGTCGTTGTGTGGTCGCTGGGGAGCTGTCACACAGACAGCTCTCTCCAGCGACCAACGATCAGGGGAACGACTTCGGCATCGTTGAAGCTGTCTTCAACGATGCCGAAGTCCCCCTGCAGCACCCGGGTAACCAGGGTAAACATCGGGTTACTAAGTGCAGGGCCGCGCTTAGTAACCCGATATTTACCCTGGTTGCCATTGTAAAAGTAAAAAAAAACAAAAACTACATTCTCACATTCTGATGTCTGTCACGTCCTCCGCCGGCGTCCACAGGGTTAAAACTGCTTTCGGCAAGAGCGCTGCTAATGCACGCGCTGCTGCTGAGAGTTTCCCTGCACTGACTGTGTCAGCGCCGGCAGTAACAGCGGTGACGTCACCGCTGTGCTCTGCTTTACGGCCGGCGCTGACACAATGCAGGGAAACTCGGCAGCAGCGCGTGCATTAGCAGCGCTCCTGCTGAAAGCAGTTTTAACCCTGTGGACGCCGGCGTGGGACGTGACAGACATCAGAATGTGAGTATGTAGTGTTTTTTTTTTTTTAACTTTTACAATGGTAACCAGGGTAAATATCGGGTTACTAAGCGCGGCCCTGCGCTTAGTAACCCGATATTTACCCTGGTTACAAGTGAACACATCGATCCAGCGATGACAGCGGGTGATCAGCGATCAAAAAATGGTCCTGATCATTCCCCAACGACCAATGATCTCCCAGCAGGGGCCTGATCGTTGGTCGCTGTCACACATAACGAGATCGTTAGCAGGATCGTTGCTACGTCACCAAAAGCGTGACGTTGCAACGATAGCGTTAACGATATCGTTATGTGTGATGGTACCTTAACACTAGAGAAGGCAGAGAAAGGATTCAGAAGGCTCTAGATAAGCTTGAACAACGGACAGCTACTAATAGAATGGTTTAAATCTACATCTGGGCACAAAAATGAAAATTACATCTAGAGAATGGAAGGAATAGAACTAAGTAACAGCATGTGTGAAAAAGACTTGGGTATACTAATAGATCACAAACTGCAATAAGTCAACAGTGTGATGCAGCAGCAAAAAAAAAGCAAACACCATTGTAGGATGTATTAAGAGAGCAGCATAGAGTCCAGATCACATATAGTAATTATCTCCCTCTACTCCTCCTTGGTCAGGCCTCATCTGGAATACTGTGTTCAGTTCTGGGCACCACATTTTAAAAAAAGACATTGAAAAAATTGGAGCGAGTTAGAGAAGAGCTGCCAGGATGGTGAGCGGACTTCAAAGTATGCAAAAAGCAAGACTAAGAGGAACTTAATAGCTGTCTACAAACATCTGAAGGGATGTCACAGTGTAACGGGATCATCCTTATTTTCATTTGCACATGGAAACGTGAGAAGCAATGGAATCAAGCAGAAAGGGAAACGATACAAATTAGATATTAGAAAAAACTTTTTGACAGTGAGGGTGATCAATGAGTGGAACAGGCTGCCATGAGAGGTGGTGAGTTCTTCAATGGAAGTCTTCAAGCAGAGGCTGGACAGATGTGTCTCAGATAGTTTAATGAATCCTACCTTGAGCAGTAAGTTGGACATGATGACCCTGGAGGTCCTTCCAGCTCTAACATTCTATAATTCTATGATTTGGCAGCTTTTATATACATTGTGATTATATTCCAAGATCATCTAACATTGGATCCGCCATCCACGGGCAGTTAGGAAATCAAACGAAAGAACGTGTGTGCAGCAGGAGGATTTGGCCAAAGTTAATGGGCACATTCACTGGCAACCTGAAAGTACAGAGCCTTCCCACTTGCAGGCTGTTCTCAGAAACTGTTTCCTAATGAAAATAGTTTGCTTACATATTCAGGTTAACTTTATCACCAGGAAGAGCACTATCTGATATTGCTGGAATATGCCATTAATGTACATTAGTATGGAATGTGGGATGTAAGTATTTCTGGGCTACTTATAAAGGTTCTGTCAGCTTTCCTGTTTTGGTAAAAAAGTAATATTACATAATTAAATATTTACTTACATTGTCCATTAAATAACAATGTTGTAATTGTGGTTTTTTTAAAGAATTTCTTTTACTATACCTATATTTCTCCTGGAAATGTGTGAATACTTTGACAAATGGAATTTACCACTCCTTTTATAAATAGGGTACATGTCAGACTGCAAACTTGCCCATTGGGCTTTGGTGGGCTTTAGCGTCTCTTTAAGGGACGTTCATAGTGATGGACCTGACGACCGCTATTTGGCCCCTGTGTTGTTGGGAATCCTGTGATGATAAGTTCCTTCACCCTGCTTTGGTGTCTCGATATCAACTGTATCTGCATCCTGAGGATGCCGATATCCTTGAATACAACGGTAGGGGAGGGAGCGGATGGCTCCCTCCTCTGCCATTCAGCCTGTGCGCCTCAAGCTCGACTCAGTAGGAATGATGACGTCATTAGATAACGCCTTCTGTTTGGAGCCTCAGACCTCACATTGTAGGAGAACGTGTTGGTATGGGTGAACACGTGAACCATTGTAGGATCCAAAAGGGTCACACACAATAATGACAGAAGCGTCTTGTTGTATACCACCGAGCAGAACAGAAGGTTTAATATGTAACTGTTGTTTCAGGAGAACTTACAGCAGAATGTCTGTGTCTGCCTCTAGCCCCTCCACCCTCCCCTCTACATACAGTTGTGTGAAAAAGTGTTTGTGCCCTTTCACATTTCCTATTCTTTGGCATGTTTGTAACACTTAAATGTTTCAGATCACCAAATAAATTTAAATATTAGACAAAGATAACACAGGTAAACACAAAATGCAGTTTTTAAATGAAAATCTTTATTATTGAGGGAAAAAGAAAGCCAGACTTACAGAGCCATGTGTGAAAAGTGATTGACCCCCCCTTAAAACATAAATTAACTGTGTTCTATCCTATCTTTGGGAAGAGGAGTTGAAATTCCCTAGCCACACCCAGGCCTGATTATTGCCACACCTGTTCTCAATCAAGAAATCACTTCAATAAGACCTGCCTGACAAAGTGTAGTAGACCAAAAGATCATCAAATGCTAGACATCATGCCACGATCTAAAGAAGTTCTGAAACAAACGAGAAACAAAGTAATTGAGATCTGTCAGTCTGGAAAAGGTTCTAAAGTAATTTCTAAAGCTTTGTCACTCCAGCAAAAGACAGGGAGAGCCATTATCCACAAATGGCGAAAACATGGAACAGTGGTTAATCTTTCCAGCACTATCCGGCCGACCAAAATTGCCCCAAGATCGCAACGATGACTCATCCAAGAAGTCAGAAAAGACCCCACAATAACATCCAAAGAACTGCAGGCTTTACTTGCCTTAGTTAAGGTCAGTGTTCATGACTTCACCATAAGAAAGAGATGGCAAAAATGACTAAAACCACTGCTGAGCAATAAGAACATAAAGGCTCATCTCGGTTCTGCCAGAAAACATACTGATGGTCCCCAAGACTTTTGAAAGAATACTCTGTGGACTGACGAAACAAAAGTTTAACTTTTTGGAAGGTGTATGTCCCATTACATCTGGTGTAGAAGTAATACAGCATTTCAGAAAAGGAACATCGTACCATCAGTAAAATATGAGGGTGATAGTGTGATGGTCTGGGTCAGTTTTGCTACTTCATGACCTGGAAGACTTGCTGTGGTAAATGGAAGCATGAATTCTGCTGTCTACCAAAAAATCCTGAAGGAAAATGTCTTGCCTCCTGTTTGTGACCTCAAACTGAAGCACACTTGGTTTATGCAGCAGGACAATGATCCAAAACAAACCAGTAACTCCACCTCTGAATGGCTTAAGTAAAACAAAATTAAGACTTTGTAGTGTCCTAGTCAAAGTCCTGACTTTAATCTGATTCATGGAAGAACTCATGAAAACAACATTCACTCTTTAAGTAGAGGCCCCGTGGTGGGACCTTTCACTGGAATTGGATGACGTGAATAACAGCAAACTATACACTATATGCAGGCATAAGATTCTATCTACAACTTCTTATTCACTGGCACATGGGTTGTCCTCTATTACTTCTCGACACTGCCATGTAGTAACATCATCACACATTATTAGTACATTTAGTAGATCTTCACACTTCACTGTGGCCATATTGTTCTTTCCTTCATCATTTTTGTCTGTCAATGTTATTGCAACTTCTCTCTCTCCTCCAGACTTCTTCCTTGCTACACCTCTGCGGAATACTGAATTACTATAGTCTTATTCTATTTGCTTGGGGAAAATGACACCTATTTATATGTCATCTGTTTTCATTAATTTCTTTCTTCTGGATGACCGTGTTAGGCTCTGTTAGCGTTTACGGAACCTCTATTGGCCATATAGCGGGGCTGTCAGCGGGCACTCGTCACCACATTCGCTGTATTCCTAATGGCCAGACGGCGATATCTGCGACCAACCATCACATCTGCAAATGTGCCCTCCAATCAGGACGGTTACGTCACTCCAGCATGAGCAGTTGATTGGCTGCTTTAGGACTTGTCCCTTTCTCAGCAGCAGGCACTGACGTCACACGCCGAGTCTTTTTAAAGGTGCCATTAAAGCCTGATTGTACTGACATCCAGCCTATTTGCTACAAGGCACATTTTGAGTTCTCTACTTCTATATATATTTTCACCCCTTGCCAGTGATACCTTTGCAAAAAGGAAGAAACACATAGGGAATTTTGGGGTTCATTACTATTAGGACAATGCTTGGGTACTGCCATTGTTAACTCTCATGGGGCACGGCAGGAGATAATAGGGACTGAGTATTCCCTTCCTCTTCCTCCACAATGGTCCTATATTATTGATCTCCACAGGATGCGGGTGAGATCTCTCCAATTTTTATCTGCGCTGTTGTCGCCGTGGGCACTTTCCTATATAATGTTTGTCACAAGTGTTATCTGCTTTTAGACAATTTTTTGTGATTTTTGAGTACCGTATTTTTAATAATAATAATAATAATAATAATAATAATAATAATAATAGTAATACTAATAATAATAATAATAATAATCTTTATATAGCGCCAACATATTCCGCAGCGCTTTACAGTTTAACAGTTTCAAACACACCAGTCATAGGTAACAATGTTAACAATACAGTAATAAAGCAAAATAAGACGACCCTGCTCGTGAGAGCTTACAATATATAATACAATATATCTTAGTATCCGTATAGTTTTGTAGTTCCCATGCTGAGTACCCTCTGTTCACATTTCAGATAGTTATTTCCAGTTTTTGGATCTGTTTTGGGATAATAAAAATGGACAGGAAAAATTCCAGTACAGGACCCGTTCATCTGAATGGGAAGGAAGAGAAGTCATAAAATGTCTTGTGTTTGCTTTCTTTAAAGTTGCGATCAATTTTTTAGCTGGCTCTAGAAAGGTATTCTGCACAACCGAATAGCAAATGAATCCTGTTTTTTCTCTTTTTTTGTACATTGAAGTCTATAGGAAACGGATGACAAAGGACGGTCAAGCATTATGTCATGCATTAACGGATCCGAATTTTAGCTCTGTGCAGGAAAAAGTGAGCAGACACCTCTAGTAAAAACGAATTCTATACATATTTTTCTTGAATTGGTGGAGCAGGAAAAGGATCCAATTAATATCCCTATCATTACTCAGTGCACAAAGGATTGTGAATTACTCAAACAAATAATTAAAAAAACAGTTGTTTTTTTTACAACAGGATAAAGTTACAGGGCACCTTAATGCGGACTATCCTAATTTTGTATATAGAAGACAAAAAACTACGGTAGCTTATTTTATAGCCCCAACCGTGGTAAAACATCTGAATACAAAAAGTAATTTAACCCACACCTCCTAAGTATGTTTTTCTTCCTGTACAAAATGCAGGATGTTTTACAATTTTGGGGAACAAAATCCAACATTTAATTTACGTACGTCAGAAGGATTGTTTTCTATTAAGGAGCATAATATGCAAATTGCCTTTTCAGAGCGGAAGAGGACCTGCTACCTGTTGGAAGTAGCGATCCTACAAGTCACTATCGACCCTTCACCGAATCTTGCAATACGACTTAGGATAAAAGCCAAATCAAAATCTCACTTTGGAGACACGGTGTTTCGGGCTGTTGGCCCTCGTCAGTGCAAAGTATGAGAACTCATTTTGCTAAGTGAGAGGTTCTGCACTGAGGTCTAAGAGGTAGCGTTTTTCCTTGTGGAAAGTGACATGCCGGATCTGACATGCCAAGGTAAGGAGGCTTATTCTCCATGCATTGCTCATCTGGGAAATTCTGGGAGCATTGCACGGCAAATAAGCCTCCTTACCTTGGCATGTCAGAGCCAATATGTCACTCTCCACAAGGAGAAACATTAACCTGCCGCAACAAAGGAGTAATCTATTGCATTAGATGCCCATGTCTGAAATTGTACATGGGAAGAACTATTTACACAAAGGTAGTTTAAGGGGGAATGGAGATCATTAAGAAACATTGGAGAAGGGGTAATTTCACACCTCTAATGTCAGAGCAGAAAACAGGTGAATCTTTCAATTGAATACTCTCAGACTCACTTGGTTTAATTAGTGAGAGAGAACTTTTTGCATTTGACCAGTACTAAACCGTCAGGAATCCTGATTAGGGGTAACCATAGGTCATCCAAGACTGTGAACTACTGGTCGGCCATAATTCCCGAGGAAGGAGGATGCTACCGCCGAAACACGTAGGATAGCTGACTACTGTTGTTGCCCATAGGGAAACATATAGCAAGTGACGTCACGATTTCTGGAAGCAGCAGTCTTTTTTTCATCCAGCGTGTCTCAATTAGTACAGCCTGCCTGAGCTCTAGAGACACCAGAACATGACGGACCTAGGTGTGAAAGGCGAATTCTCATTCAGGGGATCCTTCTCATGCTCCCCCACTTCCATTGCTGGTCTTCCCACAGGTAGGCACAGGGGATTCTACTTACACAGGCACAGTGTATCCACTACACCCTCACAGGGGATACCTTTATATCTACAGCCTCAGCCATATGGAGATGAACTAGCGCAATTAAATTGTATTCTATTACTTTTATGGCACCTTTCACGCACACGGGCAGGTAGTTTGACGTCTTATGTGACTTATCATTCTTCAACAGGGAAAGGGATAGCACTATTGCAGTATTTTATATATGGTTTCTATACATATGAAAAATGGATATCAACGTGTCCACTTATTGTTTAGGATGGGTCCAATGAAAAATAAAAACGTATTTTTGTTCCATTTATAATTGATTTTTTAAATTAAATAATGGACCTGTTACAAGCAGATGACAACTGGACATGTGAGCAGAGCTTTAGGCGTTAGTGGCCAAAACTGTCATGTGTGCTTCATTATTTTATTCTCCCAATATACTACCTGTCCTAAATGCCTTTTCTGGTTGAAGAGCGGTGCTGCCGCGCAGTCAGATGTGACTCTTCAGTCATTTTGTAACTTTTTCTTTAGGACACCCTAGTTATAGTTGTGTGGCGGCTTTTTATATGATCACGAGTGAAGGACACGTGGCTAATATCATTTGCTACTTTTTAGCTGATGAAACGTTGAGGCCACAATGTCACGTTCTATAAATGTGGCTCATTGTATTGGTGGAATCTGTGTGAGTGTGAGATATAAGCGTCACACATTCTAGAAATCATGAACGATGCCTAATGCTGATTCATGCAAAGTCGCTAATAGGAGGAAATAGAAAATAAGCCCTTGTGCAATTCTGAGCATGTAGTAATGAGGATGATTAATGGTTCTACTGTTCAGGAAGGAATAAGAGAAGATGCCTTGTGATTGCTGCTTGCTGAATGTGCACCATGTCATAGTCTTCATTTCTATTCCTGGAGGTTGGCTTTTATATTGTACATTGTAGTACCAGCCCATCATACATGACTTGTTCATCTGTCATGAGTCGGAATAATTCCGTAGTGCTCAATTAATGCTCACTTAACGTGGAGGATAATGTTTATAAGGATGAGACGTCAATTGCAGGGCAGATTACTGACTAGCTAAAGGCATACAGCCATGTGTCTGTCCATAATTAATAATGATTTGATCTCCTGAGGACTCCCCGATTATATCAGAAGACGCAGTGCTGTGTATACAGCTCCTTGCTTGTTCAGATATCACACGTGACCGCACTTCTAATCTGATGTCACCGATCTGGGAAACATCTGTTCAGAAACGGCAATCAATGCTGACTTTACTCGGTGTAATTACATTTGTGAAGCGGAACTCGTTGTTGGATCCTCCTAACCTGCTGTCGTAGATTCCTTCTATGGTTTGAGAAAAAGGAAATTAATATTTTACAATTTTATTATACATACTAATCACTATCTATTATGTTATGATGATGTATAAAACTTCTCCTGCTGCTGGGCGATGATGATGCCACAGTTCCTGTTTGTTTCATTCATTGAACTTCCTGCCCTTCCTGGACAGTAACTTTCTCTTCTAGTCGGTTTCCTGCTCACATCTCTCTTCCTTTCTGATCAGGTGCCTCGTTTCCTTTGTTTTGACTTCCATCTGGATATAAAATATAGAAGAGTTTAAAGGATTAGGAAATAATCTGCCCCTAACTGCTATGTCCATACATACAAAATGTTGATATGTCATGACCTGTTCATTTAAAATAATTTCCGGAGGCAGATTCTCATGCAGATCAGTGTCCGGCCGATAGATCTTAACAGCTCATTTACATATTAGTAAAACTGGGGATCATTCTGGAATTAGACATCGGATCACCGATATCAAGGTATCATTTTATTCATCTTCTTATGACCTGCATGGCCATATAGACGGCTTAGGAGGGCTGACCCTACTGACAAATTCCCTTTAAATGAACAGAAAGAAGTAGTTTTCATATGCAACAGTCATTTGTGTTTCCTTCATTTCCTTCAAAAGAGCAAACCATCTTATTGGTTACACATCCTTAGAGGTGCACATTGAAAGTGATAGGCTGCATAATGGCGTCCATAAAGGTACACCGCCTGATGGTTACATTTCCAAAGAGGTATATAATGGTTAAACAACTAAAGATACACATCTAGTACTCACAAAAGAGGCAGAATACTTGAAGGATTTAGTCGTAACAATATATGTAGGTGAGATTTTAGTTGTGGCTTCCCTTTAAAGGGAACCTGTCACCTGAATTTGGCGGGACCGGTTTTCGGTCATATGGGCGGAGTTTTCGGGTGTTTGCCTTGCACAGGCGTGTACTACGGAGGACATAGAATGAACTTCAATCCAATATTTCATCCAGCATGCAGCCAGCGGGTAAGGAAAGGGTGAATCAACCACCCGAAAACTCCGCCCATATGACCGAAAACCGGTCCCGCCAAATTCAGGTGACAGGTTCCCTTTAACTACCTTGGTTTCAAGGTTTCAATTCTCAGGGGTATGTCTGTTTTCTGCTTACGGAGAGATTGACTTCTCCAACCTAGTGAACCTCACTACTAGAGCAGGTGCAGACGAGCATATTTTTATCATTTGAGAAAATGAGATCAATTATGCAAATGACTCTTCTTTATGTGAGGCCATGAAAATCGTCTAATGTTTCCCATGCACCCATTAACTTCCATGGCCAAGTATTATCTGAATAACGGATTGGACATGTGCACGGTCCCATAGACTAACATTGGTTTGAGTGCAATCCAATGTTTTGTCGGATTGCACTCTAAAACTATGTGCACACGTATTCTAGGTCCACTGCGGATTTTTCTGCAGCGGATTTCAGCGGATTTGATAAATCCGCAGTGGAAAAACGCTGCGGATTTCTCGCGGATTTACAGCAGATTTACCGCAGTTTTTCTGCGGTTTTCACTGCGGTTTTACAACTGCGGTTTTCCATAGGGGCAGTTGTAAAACCGCTGCGGAATCCGCAGAAAGAAATGACATGCTGCGGAATGTAAAACGCTGCGTTTCCGTGCTGTTTTTTTCCCGCAGCATGTGCACAGCGTTTTTGGTTTCCCATAGGTTTACATTGAACTGTAAACGCATGGGAAACTGCTGCGGATCCGGAGCAAAATCCGCATCGTGTGCACATACCCTAACAGCAAATACTCTCATCTGCACCTGCCCTTAGCATGCAGGGAGACTCATTCATCCATCTACCTGGAGTTCCAATGCAGGCACCTTTTCAATCCAATATGATTGACTGTATACAATCCAGTCGCCACTCGTGTTGCCATCTTATGGTGTAGCTTCTGGGTCCCCAAGAGTCAGCCTCATATTACTGACACAAATTCTGCCACTAAATACGTCAGATGTTTTGTAAAAAAAAAAAAAAGCTAAAAGTACTGGTACTTGTCCTAAGGTTTCCATTTATATTACCAATTGACCTGTCAATACATAAACATTTACAGTTCAATCACATCTCATTTTACAAGAGTTGTAAAAGGAAGGGAACTATCTTCAGTATCAGGCAGCGACACAGACAAAAGTTTTACACCACCACAGAAAAAACACAATAAACAGATCCGATATGACAACCACTAGCTGTGCTGTCACTATTGTGCCGAGAGGGATGTCACTCAGCGTTGTGCTGATTTTGAATATACTGTCATGTGCAGCAACTGTTTTGACATTTTATCTTAGGATCCCAATACATAATGGCTGTGTGTGTATATTATACAGTATATACCGGTGTGTGTATATATATGTATATACTGTGTGTATATATATATATACGTACATACATACATACATTGGGATATATATTGTATAAATGTATATATATAGATATACATAGTAGGGTTTTAGCTCGGCAGTAGTCACTCATTTTAGCACAGGCACAGGTTTCGGTGCAAATTAAAGTGACAGGTTTTTTTTTGCAATACAACTGAAATAGCTTCCTCCAGCACAATAAGGTATAACACAAACAGTCCTTTCTTCAGGCAAAAATGAAGCAATATAAATATTATACTGAACTACAATTCTTGGTGTCCCAAGAACTGTAACATGGCTAACTGAAATCATGGTAACAAATTGTAAGCTTTCGAGACCACTCACGCCTCTTCATCAGGCATAGACTAATATAAAATCTGAAGAATCACATATTTATACACAACACAGCAGAAAAATGATGCACTGGATAAGACAAGTGAGGTGAAGCAGAGCTATTATTATGGGAGAGGGGAATAAACCGCACACCACATCTAATGTGGTGTACTTAATTATATGTACCAAATGTCCAGCTGGGGGTCTGTGTGTTGGGGGGACAGGGCAAAAACTGAGAACAAGGATGAATTCTCATCTCCACACAGTAAGAAAAAATAATGAATCTCACTGTTGAAAAACATTTTTGTCTCCCTGATCACAGCATCATGGACATGAAATTACTTGTATTAAAAGGTAACTTCAAATCTCAGAGAGAAAGAAGGGTCTGGGAGTATAAACTTATGGCAACCTTTGACACACTCAGTGCAGGATGAATGTGTTGCATGGATTTATGTCTTTACATCAATTAAGGAATTTGCTCTTCAGATCTTGTGGGGGCATCACAGCACAGACCCAGACCCCAATCAGAGGACAATAAAACATTCATTCTCCTTATCTATGAACTGTTCCAATATTTATGGACATAACTGTATCTCCCCTCTCCCATAATGATAGCTCTGCTTCACGTCACTTGTCTTATCCATTGCATTGTCTTGATGAAGAGACCTGAGTAGTCTCGAAAGCTTGCAATTTGTTACCATCTTCTCAGTTAGCCATTAAAAGGTATCAACCACTGAGGACGCTCAATTCTAAATATTTGTCTATCTACTGGCTAACACGGTACCAAGATATTTATCTTTTCTGTTCCCCAGAAAATACAATTCACCTCCAACACGGCTCATCTTCTGAGATGACATGGCTGTCTTTTGACAGGTCTGTGAGGCTTGGGCTGCAATATAGGAGCAACCATTCCCACCCAGACTCTCTAGTCACTCCTAAATCCCGTACCCGAAATCCAAGTCAAACTACTCAGTAACTTAGTGTAAGGGCAGAGACACACTGCCGTATTTCTTGTGTGAGAATCACATTGCAAAACTTCTACTGGCTGTGGGCTCCCCTGACCTGAGTTTGGCGGCTGCATAGTAATCCATCATGCTGTCATGCTCAGGTCAGGAGAGGTGCTGGCCAGTCCGTGCAGTGCGATGCGATTTTTGCATGAGAAATATGGCAGTGTGTCTCTGCTTTAAGGCTGGTGTCACATTGACAACTGCAATGCGAGAAACTCTCCTCAATACCCGGCACTCTCGTACTCGGGACCGGAGTGTGTGACTGCATGTATTTCTATGCAGCTGAATGCTCCGGTCCCAAGTGCCGGCGGCAGTCCCAGGTATTGAGGCGAGAGACTCGTGCGAGTTTCTCACATTGCAGTTGCAAGTGTGACACCGGTCTTACTAGTGCAGACTTCTCTGGATTTACAGTGGCATGTAAAAGTTTGTGTCAAAATTACTGTTATTGTGAACAGCTAAGCAAGTTGAAGATGAAATGATATCTGAAAGGCCTAAAGTTAAATATTACACATTTCCTTTGTATTTTAGCCCCCAAAAATACATTTTAAAAATTACAAAAAGGAAATGGGCTGATGCAAAATTTTGGGCTCCCTGCATCGTTCGTACCTATTAGCACCCCCTTTTGCAAGTATCACAGCTTGTAAACGCTTTTTGTAGACAGCCAAGAGTGTTTCACAGATTTTCAATGATGTTCCGATCAACCCCAAAGAATGATTGAGCCAGTTCCATGCTTAGTGGTTGGCAGGATGTTCTTTTCCTGAAATTCTGTGCCCTTTTTTCTCCACACATACCTTTGATCATTGTGGCCATAGAGTTCTATTTTAAAGGGAACCTGTCACCCCCCCCCAGGCGTTTGTAACTAAAAGAGCCACCTTGGGCAGCACTAATGCTGCATTCTGTCAAGGTGGCTCTTTTATTTGGGGTCCCTTCCACCGCTGAAAGAATTGTTTTTATAATTTGGCCTCCATACCTGTAGTTTAACAGGGGGGCATGTCTTTCCTCCCAGGACACAAACGCCTCCCAGCCATCAGTCATTTCCTCCTTTCCCCTGGGCGCCGCCTCCTCAGCGTTCAGTTATGTCCTTGGCGCCTGCGCTGTAATTTTTTTCCTCGGGCTACAGGTATGGAGGGCAAATTATAAAAATTATTCTTTCAGTGGTGGAAGGGACCCCAAATAAAAGAGCCACCTTGACAGAATGCAGCATTAGTGCTGCACAAGGTGGCTCTTTTAGTTACAAACGCCTGGGGGTGTGTGTGACAGGTCCCCTTTAAACTCATCGGTCCACAGGACTTGTTTCCAAAATGCATCAGGTTTGTTTAGATGTTCTTTTGCATACTTCTGACTCTGAATTTTATGGTGAGGATGCACGAGAGGTTTTCCTTTTTGACATCTGGGTCACCAAGCACTAGCAACTTAGATCATGGCAACACTGACAGGCTATAAGGAATAGCAATGCTCCAGCATTGCTATACCTTATAATTGCAATCAGACTACAGAAAGTGAAAGTCTCATAGTGTGACTAAATAAGAGTGAAAAAAAGGTGTAAAAATATTTTAAAAAATATATTGTACCCACAAATAAATATTATGAAAACAAACAAACAAAACAATTAAAAAGTACACATATTTGATATCACCGCGTCCAGAAGAACCTGATCTATAAAACTGTCCCAGTAGTTAACCTCTTTAGTGAACACTGCAAAAATTAAAATAAAAAATGAGGCAAAAATCGATGCTTTATGCTCATACCGCTGAACAAAAAGTGCAATAAAATGCAAACGAATGTAAATAAAAATGGTATAGTTGAAACTGTTATCTTGTCCCACAAAAATTAAGCTACATCAACGTGTTCCTAAAAAATATAAGCCCTCACATGACTGTCAGCAGAAATATAGAAAAATAATAGCTTTCAAATATGGTGATGCAAAAAACTATTTTTTGAAAAGAAAAAACAACTCTTAGTGTGTGACAGCAGCCAAACATAAAAACCCCATATTAATCTGGTATCGCTGTAATTATACCAATCCGAAGAATAAAGTTGTCTAATCACTTATACCGCACAAGGAATGGCATAAAAAATAAATAAAACCAATTCTCCACCTGCAGTTGATACTTGATTTGTTCATTCTGCCTCTCAAATATCGCAGTATAGCTTAGCTCACATTTATCCTGCTCTCTACACTGAGTGCTTACACTGGGGTTTCCTTGTAATCCCTTGAAATACGGAATTCAGACGGAAACCCTGGAGGAAGATTCCCTATAATAAAACTGATGAAGACATTGTGGACGCAATAGGACCTGTGATTTGGCGGTGTCCGTCTTTTTATTAGGTGTGTATAAAAGTGCCGTCAGTGAAAGTTTTCTGTGCCTCTGAAAAGGACAACGCTGAACAAAGGCCAGAGTAGCTTTGATGCCACATTATAATGAATGGATACCTCGGGGGTTTCATCTAAATTACATCACTCGAAAATTTAAAGGAAAACCCTGATTTAACTGCTCAGCATTGAGCGCAGGATAAATGTGATCACAAATTACATAGTTACATAGTTATTAAGGTTGAAGGAAGACTATAAGTCCATCTAGTTCAACCCATAGCCTAACCTAACATGCCCTAAATGTTATGTTTCCAATAAAAGCTTCAACTCAATCCACAAAAAAAGCAAGTCCCCACCCACATCCGTCATCTGTTAACGGAAATATATCCATGTTACTGGTAGCACAAAGGCTCTGGAAAAGCAAAATTACCCTCACCTCCCAAAAGAAATTCAGCAAATTCTGTGACCCACCTGTGGTGTCCATATGATCACTGCAACCCTAGATGAATTAATTGAAAGGTGTAGTTTGTGCATTGGGGTCTCTTATGGGGGTTCTGCTTTTCTGGCACCTCAGGGGCTCTGCCCATGTGACATGGCACCCTCAAGTCAGCTTGGAAAATGTGAACTCCAGTATGGCGCTTCTTTTCTTCGGAGATTTGCACTGTGGAACAAAAGTTGTTTTCGACTAGGTATGGAGTATCAGCTTGCTCAGGAGAAATTGGACAGCAAATTTTGGGGTCCATTTTCTCCTGCTATGCTTGTGAAAATAAAAAATTGGGGCTAAAATAACATTTCTGTGGGAAAAATGTGATTTTTTTTTTTTTAATCTTCACTACGTTATAAACTTCTGTGAAGCCGCTGGGGGTTCAAGGTGCTCACCACACATCTGGATACATTCCCTGTGGGGTCTAGCTTCCAAAATTGGGTCACTTGTGGGAGGTTTCTATTGTTTAGGCACATCAGGGGTTCTTGAAATGAGCCCCTTACCATGCAGACCATGATCATATGAATGATGCCATACAAAACCGGGGGCGGATATAGAAATCATAAGGCCCCAAAGCAGCAGTTCTAATTCTTCCCCCCCTGTCCCCCCCCCCAAAAAAAAAAATAACATTCAACGATGTCATAGAAGAGCATATCTCACAACTTTACAATCTTTACAAATTTTCCTCCTGCTGAAGCCCTAGATTCCCTTTTCATTGCAGTCATAAAGTATGATGCTAACAAAAGCAATGCTGTGATATCCCCATAGTGAATTCTTCCACAATACCCTTCATATGCACAGTATGATGACCCTACTGTACCACACCTCAACTCCTCCCATCAAAGTATGATGACTCCAATACAGTATGATCCCCCACCTGTGACCCCCACACAGCTCTCCACACAGTATAATGGGCCCACACCTCATCACACTGCATAATGGCCTCCACTAGCCCTCCAAACAGTATAATGGCCTCCACACAGTACGATGGACCACACACATACCTTCATACTGTATAATTGCTTGCATACAGTATAATGACCCCCACATTGCCTTCCAAATATTATAATGCCCTCCAAATATTATAATGGCCCTCACATAACATTCCATATAGCATGGGCCTCACATAGTCATCTATATAGTATAATCGTCCCCACACTGCCATCCATATAGTATTATGCATTTCCTATAGTCCTGCATATAGTATAATGCATTTCCAATAGTCATCCATATATTATAATGTATTCCCCATAGTCTAATGAACTCCCCATAGTCCTCGATATAGTATAATGCATCCCATAGTCTTACATATAGTAGAATGCACCCCATAGTCCTCCATAGAGTTTAATGCACCCCATTGACCTTCATATAGTACAATGCACCCAATCTTCCTTCATATAGTATAATGCATCCCATAGTCCTTCATATAGTATAATGCACCCCATAGTCCTCTTATAATATACTGCTTTCCCAAAAGTCCTCCATATGGTATAATGCACTCCATAGTCCTCCATATAGTATGATGAACTCCCCACACTCTTCCATATAGTATAAGGCACCCCATAGTCCTCCTGCAGTCTGCATTCCCCATAGTCCTTCATATATTATAATGTACCCCCATAGTGCTCCATACAGTATCCTGGCCACATCAATGTATTCACTGATTAAAAAAACATAAACACCCCCTTCCCTATCCCCCCCCCCCCCGGCTCACGGGCCCCATAGCTGTGTGGCTGCAAAGCAAAAAAAAATCTAATTTTTATATATTTTTGATTAGTCACATCTGTTCAGTAGTGGTGTCACAGGATTGCATCGACAGCACGAAGCTCTATTTTTGCACTAAATACAGGATTGCAGTATAAAGCTTGATCAACAGGATATGGACTTGGACATATTTGTAACAGGGTTTCCTTTTCCTTGTGTGATTTACCAGAAGCTCACAGTAAGGACACCTCCAATAGAATAAGCGCACTGCTAGTGGTCCTGACAATAGTGGTCTTTGCTGTTTTGCCTTACATCCTCGGAAAGCCGTGCCCCTGGCTGGGCGCCACTGAACCTAATAGTTACATTGGTGTGAGGCAATATAGAAAATGTGCAGATAACAATACAGCAAGTTAAGGCTTGCCCAGTGTGTTTCCTCTTGATAGTAATGCTAGGTGACATTTATGCTGTGCCGTTGTGCAGGGTAGTAGATGGCTTGTAATGAGAGATAAAATCATGTTTCTGCATTGGTTTTATTCTGATGTATCTGTGAAATGCTGTGACAGTTCAGAGAAAACATGGTTTGAAAGATCAGCCGAGGTCCATGCATCTCAGTTGACTAGACCAATTCAGGTCCCCGGCAGCTTCTCCATGGCCTGATTTCCTTGACTGATCGCTTCGGGAAGCATGAATCAGATGACAGGATCCCTGTAAAGCGGTGAACCCCTTTCACATTTCATTGTTTCTAAATGGTCACTAGAGATTCATCAATCTTTCCATAAATAGTTCAAGTAAATATAAGACACTTTGTAATATATCTTATTGGAGAATTATGCGAAAAACAAAATCTATTTTGGTCAAGACAAGACGGACTGGGAATTAAAATCACTGAGATATTAGACTACAGCGGCGTATTGAAGTCTATGGAGAGGGAAGAAAGAAAACAGTGAAAGGAGGCAGAGAAACATACAAACCAATGCTGTAGCATTGTAGTAAATATCTCAACTCAGTGCTGGATTCACAGCTACACTCCTGAATACTAATAATGTCCTCCATGCTGCTTCTGATCATGTGCTACATAGAGGCAGGCAATCGGGAATACCTCATGTCAGTGATTTCAGTATATGGGAGACTTCACCATAGCTAATCTCCACTAGTTCAGGGACAACCGAAAAATAGTCTGCGGGGGGGGGGGGGGGGGGAACTGGTGAAAGTGTGGGGTAGACGCCTCATAATGGTGATAAGCAAAATATTCCTCATGAGCACATGCATGACAGATAACTCTGAAAAATCATTTGACATGATGGCTACACATTTTGAGAAAATGTGATTACTTGTGGAATTTTAGTCCTAACTGATCAGATAGCGGGCTTGTGCATGTACTCCATATACTAAATGCTTTGGCTTCAGGTCTGTATTATGCTGTCATAATGGGTCTTTGATAAAGACTGTATATACAGTTCTAGAGGAAAAGTTAAAAAGGAAGTAGATCCTCAATTATCTCTATTGTGGTCCAAGACACTTGAAATGGTAAGGTGTCCTGAACACTTCTGTTGTCTTCACACATCCAAGCTTCAAGACCTCGTTTTCCAAACTGGTCACTTATCTCCTGACCTGAACTAAACATCCTCATAGGTACAGGGGCTTGTGAAAGTATTCAACTTCTTGGCTTTTACCTATTTGTTGCATTACAACCTGTGTTTAAATATTGTGTAATCCGATTTGTGTGTGATGCATCGTCACTAAATAGTCTAAGGGTACCGTCACACAGTGGCATTTTGATCGCTACGACGGCACGATTTGTGACGTTCCAGCGATATATCCGTGACGTTCCAGCGATCTTGTTGTGTCTGACACGCTCCTGCGATCAGGGACCCTGCTGAGAATCGTACGTCGTAGCAGATCGTTTGAAACTTTCTTTCGTCGTCTAGTGTCCCGCTGTGGCGGCATGATCGCATGGTGTAACAAAGGTGTGCACGATATTGTATACGATGTGCGCATAGTAACCAACGGCTTCTACATCGCACAAACGTCATGAAATTATCGCTCCAGCGTCGTACATTGCAAAGTGTGACAGCAGTCTACGACGCTGGAGCGATATTGTTACGATGCTGGAGCGTCACGGATCGTGCCGTCGTAGCGATCAAAATGCCACTGTGTGACGGTACTCTAAGTTGGTGAAGTGAGAAAATTTAGACATATTAAATTTATGGGATCAAATAGTTAAAAATTGTCATGTGCATATCTATTCACCCCCTCTTGCAATGAAGTCCTTAAAAATTTCTGGTGTAAGCAATTACCTTCACAAGTCACATTCTTAGCGAAAGGAAGCCCGCCTGTGTTTAATCTAATTGTCACATGTCTGTCAGCATATACACTTTACCTTTTCTGAAAGGCCACAGAGGCTGCAACACCATTAAAGGGAACCTGTCACCCCCAAAATCGAAGGTGAGCTAAGCCCACAAGCATCAGGGACTTATCTACAGCATTCTGTAATGCTGTAGATAAGCCCCCGATGTATCCTAAAAGATGAGAAAAAGAGGTTAGATTATACTCACCCGGGGGAGGTCCCGCTCCTGGTCCGGTCCGATGGGTATCACGGTCTGGTCTGACGCCTCCTATCTTCATCAGATGACGTCCTCTTCTTGTCTTCACGCTGCGGCTCCAGCGTAGGCGTACTTTGTCTGCCCTGTTGAGGGCAGAGCAAAGTACTGCAGTGCGCAGGTGCTGGGCCTCTCTGACCTTTCCCGGTGCCTGCGCACTGCAGTACTTTGCTCTGCCCTCAACAGGACAGACAAAGTATGCCTGCATCAGAGCCGCAGCATGACTACAAGAAGAGGACGTCATCGTAAGAAGATGGGGACCCTGGACCCCCTGGGTGAGTATAATCTAATCTCTTTTTCTCATCTTTCAGGATACATCAGCGGCTTATGTACAGCATTCCAGAATGCTGTAGATAAGCCCCTAATGCTGGTGGGCTTAGCTCACCTTCGATTTTGGGGGTGACAGGTTCCCTTTAAGCAAGAGGCACACCTAACCAAACTCCACCATGAAGACCAAGGAGATCTCAAGACAAGTCAGGGACAAAGTCAGGATTGGGTTATAAAAAAAAAAAAAAAAAAAAAAATCCCAATCTCTGATTGTCCCCTTGACCACCATCAAATCCATTGTCATCAAATGGAAAGAGCATGGTACCACAACAAACCTGCCAAGGGAGGGCCGACAACCAAAACTCTCAGCCTGGGGAAGGAGGGCATTAATCAGAGAGGGAGCACAGTGACCAAAGTTAACCTTGAAGGAACCGCATGGTTCCCAAGCAGAGACTGAAGTATCTGCCCATACGACCACTATACACTTCATAGAGGTGGCCTTTATGGAAGAGTGGGAAGAAAAAAAATCACACAATAATTGTAAGGCTCGTTTTGAGTTTGTCAAAAGACGTAGGAGACTCCCCAAATGTATGGAGGAAGGTGCTGTGGTAAGATGAGATGAAAATTGAACTTTTTGGCCCCCAAGGTAAATGCTATGTCTGGCGCCAAACCAACTCATCTCATCTCCCCATCACACCATCCCATGGGGAAACATGGCGGTGGCAGCATCATGCTGTGGGGATGTTTTTCGTCAGCAGGGACAGAGAAAATTATCCGACTTAGGCTACTTTCACATTAGCGTCGGCCCGTCACAGTGCGTTGGGCCGACGTACCGACGCATCCTGTGACAACGCAGCACAACGGGGGCAGCGGATGCATTATAACAACGCATTCGCTGCCCATTGTGAGTTGCGGGGAGGAGGGGGCGGAGTTCCGGCCGCGCATGCGCGGTCGGAAATGGCAGACAGCGCACCAAAAAACGTTACAAGCAACGTTTTTTGGTGCCGACGGTCTGCCACAACACGACGCAACCGTCGCACGACGGTTGCGACGTGTGGCAATGCGTCGCAATGCGTCGCTAATACAAGCCTATGGAGAAAAAACGCATCCTGCAAACAACTTTGCAGGATGCATTTTTTCTGCAAAACGACGCATTGCGACATGCGTCGTACGACGTTAGTGTGAAAGTAGCCTTAAGGAGAAGATGGATGGTGTGAAATACAGGGATATTCTTAAGCAAAACCTATCTCAGTCTGTCAGTGATTTGAGACTGGGACGCCAGTCCACCTTCCAACAAGACAATTACCCAAAGCATACTGCTAAAGCAACACTCGAGTGGTTTAACCCCTTAGTGACAGCCAATTTGGTACTTAATGACCGAGCCAATTTTTACAATTCTGACCACTGTCACTTTATGAGGTTATAACTCTGGAACGCTTTAATGGATCCCGCGGATTCTGAGATTGTGTTTTCATGACATATTGTACTTCATGTTAGTGGTAACATTTCTTCGATATTACTTGCGATTATTTATGAAAAAAAATGGTAATATGGCGAAAATTTTTAAAAGTTTGCAATTTTGAAACTTTGTATTTTTATGCCCTTAAATCAGAGAGATATGTCACGAACAATTGTTAATAAATAACATTTCCCACATGTCTACTTTACATCAGCACAATTTTGGAACGAAAATTTTTTTTTTGTTAGGGAGTTATAAGGGTTAAAATTTGACCAGAAATTTCTCATTTTTACAAAAAAAACACCGTTTTTTTAGGGACCACATCACATTTGAAGTAATTTTGAGGGGTCTATATGATAGAAAACAACCAAATGTGACACCATTCTAAAAACTACACCCCTCAAGGTTCTCAAAACCATATTCAAGAAGTTTATTAACCCTTTACTTGCTTGATAGGAACTGAAACAATGTGGAAGGAAAAAATGAACATTTAACTTTTTTTTGCAAACATTTTACTTCAGAACCATTTTTTTTATTTTCACAAGTGTAAAAACAGAAATTAAACAATAAATTTGGCTGTGCAATTTCTCCTGAATACGCCGATACCACATATTTGGGGTTAAACCACTGTTTGGGCACACCGCAGAGCTTGGAAGTGAAGGAGCGCCGTTTTACTTTTTCAATGTAGAATTGGCTGGAATTGAGATCGGACGCCATTTCGCTTTTGGAGAGCCCCTGATGTGCCTAAGCAGTAGAAACCCCCCACAATTGACCCCATTTTGGAAACTAGACCCCCCATGGAACGTATCTAGATGTGTGGTGAGAACTTCGAATGCCCAAGTGCTTCACAGAAGTTTATAATGCAGTCGTGAAAATAAAAAATATTTTTTTTTCCACAAAAAAGATTTTTTAGCCCCCAAGTTTTTATTTTCACAAGGGTAAGAAGAGAAATTGGACCCCAAAAGTTGTTGTCCAATTTGTCCTGAGTATGCTGGTACCCCATATGTGGGGGTAAACCACTGTTTGGGCACACAGCAGAGCTCGGAAGGGAAGGAGCGCCATTTTGGAATGCAGACTTTGATAGAATGGTCTGCGGGCGTTATGTTGCGTTTGCAGAGCCCCTGATGTACCTAAACAGTAGAAACCCCCCACAAGTGACCCCATTTTGGAAACTAGACCCCCCAAGGAACTTATCTAGATGTGTGGTGAGAACTTTGAATGCCCAAGTGCTTCACGGAAGTTTGTAATGCAGAGTCGTGAAAATAAAAAATATTTTTCTTTCCACAAAAAAGATTTTATAGCCCCCAAGTTTTTATTTTCACAAGGGTAACAGGAGAAATTGGACCCCAAAAGTTGTTGTCCAATTTATCCCGTCTACGCTGATGCCCCATATGTGGGGGTAACCCACTGTTTGGGCGCACGGCAGAGCTCAGAAGGGAGGGAGCACCATTTGACTTTTTGAGGGCAAAATTGGCTGTCTTGTTTGGAGACCCCCTGATGTACCTAAACAGTGGAAACCCCCCAATTCTAACTCCAACCCTAACCCCAACACACCCCTAACCCTAATCCCAACCCGATCCAAAATCCTAATCACAACCCTAACGATAATCACAACCCTAACCCCAAAATAACCCTAATGTCATCCCTAACCATAACCCTAATCAAAACCCTAAATCCAACACACCCCTTATCCTAATGTCAATCCTAACCTCAAACGTAACCCTAATCCCAATACACCCCTAATCCCAACCCTAACCTTAACCCTAATCCCAAACTTAACCCTAATCCCAAGCGTAACCCTAATGCCAACCCTAACCCGAATACCAACCCTAATCCAAACCCTAACCCTAATCCCAACTTTAACCCTAATTTTAGCCGCAACCCTAGCCCTAAGTTTAGCCCCAACCCTAACCTCAAATTTAGCCCCAACCCTAACCCTAGCCCTAACTTTAGCCCTAACCCTAGCCCTAAGGCTACTTTCACACTTGCGTCGTGTGGCATCCGTCGTAATCTGTCATTTTGGACAAAAAACGGATCTTGCAAATGTGCCCGCAGGATGCGTTTTTTGCCCATAGACTTGTATTGCCGACTGACCGCGACGGATGGCCACACGTCGCGTCCTTCGTGCACTGGATCAGTTGTGTTTTGGCAGACCGTCGGCACAAAAAAAGTTCAATGTAACTTTTTTGTACGTCACGTCCACCATTTCTGACCGCGCATGCGTGGCAGTAACTCTGCCCCCCCTCCTCCCCAGGACATAGACTGGGCAGCGGATGCGTTGAAAAACTGCATCCGCTGCCAACGTTGTGCACAATTTTCACAACGTGCGTTCGTACGTCGGGCCGACGCATTGCAACAGCCCTGTACCAACGCAAGTGTGAAAGAAGCCTAACCCTAAATTTAGCCCCAACCCTAACCCTATATTTAGCCCCAACCCTAACCCTAAATTTAGCTCCAACCCTAACCCTAAATTTAGCTCCAACCCTAACCCTAAATTTAGCCCCAACCCTAACCCTAACCATAAATTTAGCCCCAACTGCTCCACCTGCTGACCGGCAGAATATGGCGGGCGCACTGCGCATTCGCCCGCCATTTTCTTTCAGGATGAAGAAGCTGGCGGCCAGGAGAAGAAGCAGGAGGACCCAGGGACACCGGTAAGTATAGCAGGGTCCCCGAATCCCCCTATTTCTCTGTCCTCTGATGTGCGATCACATCAGAGGACAGAGAATGAAAGATCGCTTTTTTTTTTTGGTGATCGCCAGTAAACAGTTAATTACCGGTGATCGCAAAACAGGGGTCGGTAAAAACTGACCCCGATCATGTTTTTTGGGGTCTCGGCTACCCCCGGCAGCCGAGACCCCAAAGATTCTCCGGGTCCCGGCCGGCGGGCACATGCGCCCGCCATTTTTTGGCCGGATCAAGATGGCGGCGCCCATCGGGAGCAACGAGGAAACGAGGAACACCGGGGGAGAAAGGTGAGTATCGGGGGGCTATTGGAGACCCCATTTCTCTATCCTCTGATGTGCAATCACATCGGAGGACAGAGAAATTAAATGGGAAATCGCGTTTTTGTTTTGTTTTTTGCGACCGCCGGTAAACGGTTAATTACCGGCGATCGCAACCCGGGGGTCGGTAAAAAACCCCCCGAATCATGTTCTCTGGTGTCTCGGCAACCGAGACCCCAGAGAAAATCCGACTCTGGGGGACGCTATTCACTTTTTCCACAGCGCCGTTAATTAACGGCGCTGTGGTTTAAGTACCCTTAACTGTCGCCGTTAAAAGGCGTATAGGTGGGCGTTAAGGGAAAAAATTTATATATTTTGGAGAGGCCTAGTCAAAGCCCAGACCTTAATCCAATTGAGAATCTGTGGTCAGAGTTGAAGATTGCTGAAGATTAACCAGAGGAAACCTTCTAACTTGAAGGAGCTGGAGCAGTTGAGGAATGGATAAAAAATATCAATGGCAAGATGTGTAAAGCTCACAGAGACTTGTCCAAAGCGACTTGCAGCTCTAATTGCTGCAAAAGGAGGCTCTAGAAAGTACTGACTTTAGGGGGATGAATAGTTATGCACACTGAGGTTTTCAGTTATTTTGTCCTATTTGTTGTTTGCTTCATGCAAAAAAGAAAAGTAAATGTTCACAATTGTAGGCATGTTCTTTACATGAACCCTGGAATTCCAGATTATGAGGTAGCAGAGCAAAGGTGTGGAGGGTTGTGTGTGATTACTTTCATAAGCCACTGCACCTGAGGCTTTTAGTATATCTGAGACTTTAAAGTTTGTCCATGGACCTTGAAATCTGCATGCGTAAACGCATGAATGGAGCAATGACTTATGGAATGGTGTGCACAAGAAATAATGATCTGGAGTGGCTATCAGATCCTAGCACCAACCAGCATTTTTTGGGTCAAGTTGGCTACTTACCGTATGTCCTGGGATTTATTCAGCTCTGCTTAGTGTTATCAAGCTACATCTATCCTCGTACAATGCTCACCGCTCCAAGATGGACGCCTCAGAGACTCAATTCCCAATTCAGAATGAAAACACAAATTGCAGGTTGTGGAGAGCCAGAAATCACAGCCAATACATTCCATAGATTCAGGTAATACACACACCCATATAAAGCCCTTGTAGTGTTTCTTCTATGCTGCCTGGTTGTTCTGTATGTGACTTCATACATAGAGGCTCGCTGATTCACTGCAGCAAATTTCAGGGAAGTTCTTGTCCCCTGAGAAAATGTTATTGTATCTTATAGATTTTGATATGCTGAACACGAATATGTGCTCCAAACGTCTGTATCATGTAAGGTTTTTATCCCCTTCATGACCTGAGCTTTTTTCATTTTTCGCTCCCCTTCTTTCCAGAGCCATAACGTTTTTATTTTTCCGTCAATATGGCCTTGTGAGGGCTTAGTTTTTGCAGGACGAGCAGACGTTTTTAATGATATCACTTTTGTGCAGATACCTTCTTTTGATTGCCCATTATTGCATTTGAATGCAAAAAAAGTAATTTTGGTGTTTTGATTTTTTTTTTTATCGCTACACTGTTTAGTGATCATGTTAATTCTTTTTTTTGATAGATCGGGCAATTTTGAACGCGGTGATACCAAATATGTCTAGGTTTGATTTTTTTTATTGTTTTATTTTGATTGCCACGAAAAGGGGTGATTTGCACTTTTATGTTTTTTTTTATATTTTCAAACCCTTTTGTTTTTTACTTTTGGCATGCTGCCTTAGCGCTATCGCCTCTGCTACATAGAGGTGTTGGTGATGCTCAGATCACCTCTATGCAGCAGAATTACAGGCTTGCTATGAGCGCTGACCACAGGGTGGCGCTCATAGCAATCTGCCATCAACAACCATAAAGGTCTCGAGTAGACCTCTGGTTGTGATGGCAACGCAGCGATGACCCCTGATCACGTGACGGGGGTGGTCGCTGCGCGTATTTCCGGACTGGCGTCTGGAAGTGCATTTAAATGCCGCTATCAGAGTTTGACAGCGGCATTTAACTGCTTAATAGGCGCAGGCGGATCGCGATTCCGCTCGCACCTGTTGTGGGCACATGTCAGCTGTTAAAAATAGCTGACATGTCGCGGCTTTGAGGTGGGCTCACCGCTGGAGCCCACGTCAAAGCTGGGGATACTGCCAGCTGACGTACTATTCCGTCAGCTGGCAGAAAGGGGTTAAGAAACAACATGTTAGTAGCAAAGGCAATTATTCAAAAGTGTTTTGCAGATGACTTTCGTTTATAATCCGTGTTTTTAGAATTGTAACAGAATATTATAATGTTTTGTATCATTTATCAAAAACCTTACGTGATAGGAAAAATCTGAAGTAATTTCTGAAATCAGCATGAAAAAATCTATCAGGAACACTGAAAATTGTCCGACACCTTTGTGGCACAGTTTTATCGGTAGCAGAAGAAACAGACAAGACTATAGTATCAATCACAGAGAGAACAGTTTATGAGATGAGACGAGCTGCCGGCTGCCGTAACACCGCAGTTTTAAAAAAAGCGATAATTAGACTGTCAGAAAATGCTAATTATCCGCAGATCATTACATTGCAATGTTATTAGTCAGCGGTGACACAATGATGGCGGACTCTGCTTCACAGAACAGTGTATAGCAGAAATGTGTTCAGAAAGATTTTTAATTCATCACACAACCAAACATGAACACAGTGTTTGAGGGAGATATCTGAAAATTGCTTCACCGGTAAGCTTCCTCTAGACCCAAGGTATACAAGATTAAAGGGGTTGTCCACTAATAGGACAAGCCCTTTTTGAGCTTAATGTTTGTCCCCGAAAAAATAAAAAGCCTACACTTGCCTCCCGTTCTGGCGCTGTTCCTGTGGTGTCAGCATTCTTGGTCCTGGAACTCTCGTGCGGTGTTGTGACACGTGGTGTCCGGCGCCCAATCAGCCCTGGCGTCACTGTCTCCACCATCATACGTATTGAACATGAAGAGGAACTCCAGGCTGCAACTGATCCCTGGCTTCCTCTTCATGTTCCTCTTCCTCTGCATAAGAAGGCGGAGACATTGACGCCAACGCTGATTGGATATTGAGTACCACATGTAATGCAACCGCACGAGAGGCTCAGGTCCGCGATTGCAGTCACCACTAGTACTGCATCGGCACGGTAGGTGAGTATAGGTTTTTTATTTTATCAGGGACAAACACTTAGTTCAAGAAGGGGCTTTCCTAGTAGTGGACAACCCCTTTAAGTCCTTTGACAACCTCCTTCAGAGATCCTTAGAGATCCTTATATTCATTACTTCACCCTTAAGGAACCTTATATGAATTATTTCACTGCCCAAAACTACATGGAATACTGAAATATCCCCTTCACTTTCACACATTATGTACAGTATACAGTACAGACCAAAAGTTTGGACACACCTTCTCATTTAAAGATTTTTCTGTATTTTCATGACTATGAAAATTGTAAATTCACACTGAAGACATCAAAATTATGAATTAACACATGTGGAATTATATAC
The DNA here is from genome assembly GCF_032444005.1 of Ranitomeya imitator. NCBI lineage: Eukaryota > Metazoa > Chordata > Amphibia > Anura > Dendrobatidae > Ranitomeya > Ranitomeya imitator. The sequence continues at coordinate 514,325,954 of NC_091285.1, forward strand.
TTAACAAAAAAGTGTGAAACAACTGAAAATATGTCTTTTATTCTAGGTTCTTCAAAGTAGCCACCTTTTGCTTTGATGACTGCTTTGCACACTCGTGGCATTCTCCTGATGAGCTTCAAGAGGTAGCCACCAGAAATGGTCTTCCAACAATCTTGAAGGAGTTCCCAGAGATGCTTAGCACTTGTTGGCCCTTTTGCCTTCACTCTGTGGTCCAGCTCACCCCAAACCATCTCGATTGGGTTCAGGTCTGGCGTTGCACCCCATCACTCTCCTTCTTGGTCAAATAGCCCTTACACAGCCTGGAGGTGTGTTTGGGGTCATTGTCCTATTGAAAAATAAATGATGGTCCAACTAAACGCAAAGCTGATGGAATAGCATGCCGCTGCAAGATGCTGTGGTAGCCATGCTGGTTCAGTATGCCTTCAATTTTGAATAAATCCCCAACAGTGTCACCAGCAAAGCACCCCCACACCATCACACCTCCTCCTCCATGCTTCATGGTGGGAACCAGGCATGTAGAGTCCATCCGTTCACCTTTTCTGCGTCGCACAAAGACACGGTGGTTGGAACCAAAGATCTCAAATATGGACTCATTAGACCAAAACACAGATTTCCACTTGTCTAATGTCCATTCTTTGTGTTCTTTAACCCAAACAAGTCTCTTCTGCTTGTTGCCTGTCGTTAGCAGTGGTTTCCTAGCAGCTATTTTACCATGAAGGCCTGCTGCACAATGTCTCCTCTTAACAGTTGTTGTAGAGATGTGTCTGCTGCTAGAACTCTGTGTGGCATTGACCTGGTCTCTAATCTGAGCTGCTGTTAACCTGCGATTTCTGAGGCTGGTGACTCAGATAAACTTATCCTCAGAAGCAGAGGTGACTCTTGGTCTTCCTTTCCAGGGGCGGTCCTCATGTGAGCCAGTTTCTTTGTAGTGCTTGATGGTTTTTGCAATTGCACTTGGGGACACTTTCAAAGTTTCCCAATTTTTCGGACTGACTGACCTTCATTTCTTAAAGTAACGATGGCCACTCGTTTTTCTTTACTTAGCTGCTTTTTTCTTGCCATAATACAAATTCTAACAGTCTATTCAGTAGGACTATCAGCTGTGTATTCTGCACAACACGACTGATGGTCCTAACCCCATTTATGAGGCAAGAAATGCCACTTATTAAACCTGACAGGGCATAAATGTGAAGTGAAAACCATTGCCGGTGACTACCTCTTGAAGCTCATCAAGAGAATGCCAAGAGTGTGCAAAGCAGTCATCAAAGCAAAAGGTGGCTACTTTGAAGAACCTAGAATATAAGACTTATTTTCAGTTGTTTCACACTTTTTTGTTAAGTATATAATTCCACATGTGCTATTTCATAGTTTTGATACCTTCGGTGTGAATTTACAATTTTCATAGTGATGAAAATACAGAAAAATCCTTAAATGAGAATGTGTGTCCAAACTTTTGGTCTGTACTGTGTATATGTATATATATATATATATATATATATATATATATATATATATATATATATATATATATATATATATATATATATATATATATATATATATATATATATTAATGTACAAGAATATACAGTGGGGGGAGTAAATATTTGATCCCTCGCTGATTTTGTAAGTTTGCCCACTGGCAAAGACATGAACAGTCTATAATTTTAAGGGTAGGTTCATTTTAACATTGAAAGATAGAATATCAAAAATAAAATCCAGAAAATCACATTAGGTAGATTGTATAAATTTATTTGCATTTTCCAGTGAGAAATAAGTATTTGATTCCTCTGGCAAACAAGACTTAATACTTGGTGGTAAAACCCTTGTTGGCAAGCACAGCAGTCAGACGTTCTTTGTAGTTGATGATGAGGTTTGCGCACGTTAGGAGGAATTTTGGTCCACTCATCTTTGCAGATCATTTCTAAATCATTAATATTTTGAGGCTGTCACTTGGCAACTCAGAGCTTCAACGCCCTCCATACGTTTTCTATGGAATTAAGGTCTGGAGACTGGCTAGGCCGCTCCATTACCTGAATGTGTTTCTTTTAGAGCCACTCCTTTTTTGCCTTGGCTGTATGTTTTGGGTCATTGTCTTACTGGAAGACCCAGCCACCACCCATTTTTATTGCCTTGGCGGAGGAAAGGAGGTTGTCGCTCAGAATTTTACAGTACATGGCTCCATCCATTCTCCCATCGATGCAGTGAAGTAGTCCTGTGCCCTAAGCAAAGAAATACCCCCAAAATTTAATGTTTCCACCTCCGTGCTTGACAGTGGGGATGGTGTTTTTGGGTCATAGGCAGCAGCATTTCTCTTCCTCCAAACATGGATAGTTGAGTTAATGCCAAAGACCTCAATTTTTGTCTCATCTGACAACAGCACCTTCTCCCAATCACTCACAGAATCAACCAGGTGTTCATTGTCAGACTTCAGATGGGCCTGCACATGTGCCTTCTTGAGCAGGGGGACCTTGCGGACACTGCAGGATTTTAAATCTTTATGACGTAATGTGTTACCAATGGTTTTCTTGGTGACTGGTCCCAGCTGCCTTGACATCATTAACAAGTTCCCCCTGTGTAGTTTTAGGCTGATCTCTCACCTTCCTCATGATTAAGGATACCCCACAAGATGAGATTTTGCACGGTGCCCCAGATCGATGTCGATTGACAGTCACTTTGTATTTTTTCCATTTTCTTACTATTGCACCAACAGTTTTCTCCTTCTCACTCAGTGTCTTACTTATGGTTTTGTAGCCCATTCCAGCTTTGTGCAGGTCTATGATCTTGTCTCTGACTTCATTATAAAGCTCTTTGGTCTTGCCCATGTTGTAGAGGTTAGAGTCTGTCTGATTAATTGAGTCTGTGGACAGGAGTTTTTTATGATTGTGACTATGTAAGATATCTGTCTTTAATGCAGGCAATGAGTTGATTAGAAGCGTCTCTAGGAGCCAGAACTCTTAATGGTTAGTAGGGGATCAAATACTTATTTCTCACTGCAAAATGCAAATCATTTTATATAATTTATACAATGTGATTTTCTGGATTTTATTTTTGATATTCTATCTCTCAATGATAAAATTAACCTACTCTTAAAATTATAGACTGTTCATGTCTTTGTCAGTGGCAAACTTACAAAATCAGCAAAGGATCAAATACTTATTTCTCCCCCTGTATGTATAATATGTCAAACATTAAGCAACAGCACACTGCTGGTAATAATACTTGAATTACACTATTATTACACATATGTAAAATAATTGGAGATTAACCGCCAAAGATGAAAACAAGGACCTTCATTGCCTTGGGCTTGATATCTGAGTGCAGTCCAATTTCCAAGGACTGACACAATGAAGATTATAGAGAATTTTTTTTCTCTATCTTCTAGACATCTGAGAAAATCTTATCATACTATGATCATGTTCTGATCAAACTTTGAGTAGAGTCTGATCACAGTGTGATGAGCATAATTAATCCCATTTTCTCGGATGACAAAAGATATGCTCATCTGACCCTAGCCTTAGGGCGCAGTCAGTCAGCCGTATAACACGGACGATGATCGAGCTGCAATGCTCGGACCGGCTGTCGGCTCTCCTGACCCGAGCGTGATAGCTGCATAGAAACACATGCTGTCAAGCTTGGGTCAGCAGTGCCGACAGCCGGTCCGAGCATTGCGGCTCAATCGTCGTCCGTATTATATAGCCAAAATTTTTGCCACCAAAAAAAGCAGGAAAAAACAATTGTGCAAAAACCTGACACGTGAACTCACTCTAAGGTTTATTGTCAGCGTCTAAAGTTGGTTTATTTGATTAATGACTTTGGCTAGACATGAGCATGGTTTTATCCATTTGTATCTGTTTTGGATTATTAATTAAGGAATGAACTGGTTTTTATGTTTAAAATTATTTTTTTTTTTGCTTCAGATTTCTGGTTTCCCACACTTCTGCTATATATTAATCTTTTTCTTGGCTGCTGAAATTCTTAAATATGGCTTATTGTGGATTTTTTCACAAGGCAACAGTATGAACATGTACATGGGATGGGAACAAAGTGCTTATTGTAATGCATGTGCTGCAGCTTGGAGATGATGAGTTCTTTTGTTCTTTAAAGTGGTGTCAGCAGTAAAACTTTATATGACGTGGCTCTGCCTGGTGCGCACTGACTCACACAGCGGCAAATCTGCTACGTGGAAACAAAACAAGCCTTTTCTTTATCAGCTTCATCAAATCTCCTTGATGTATTCAATCTTAGAAAAGATTCTGATGTAGGAGAGGCCAAAATCATGATATTGAATCATTGGAGGAGGCGTTGGAGGAGGGGAGGAAGGCAAACTGTGCAATTGCCCAGGACCCCATTTGCAAAGGGTCGCCCTGTGATACCTTACACAATTGCAGGTTGGGTGGGCCAGTAAGTCTTTATCTGAGGTTATAAGAACCTCTAATGACTGAGATTATAAGGACCTCTGATGACCTCATGGTCACTTGGCTTGATATTCTTTATCCTTCAGGAGTCTGGAGGAGCTGAAGAAGAGGAGCCAGTCTGTTAAGCTTTTATTTTCTCCCTGTGTATATAGCATAGACTTTGTGTATAAACTACATACTGTTTGCATATCGTGTGTGTATAGTTCATATACCTTCTATGTAGCACATATAGTATTTAACATAGATTGTGTGAATATATACCTGACTGTCGATCTCGCATAGACCAGGGGTCTCAAACTCGGCTGGGTATGTGGGCCGCACACGGAAAAACATTTAGTTTCGGGGGCCGCATTATTTGCATGACAAAATGACATTTTTAGTGATACCATTTTTTTCTATACACACTTTTTGAACTGGTCCCTATCTTGTAGTAATGTGCCCCATGCTGGTCCCTACCTTGTAGTAATGTGCCCCATGCTGGTCACTATCTTGTAGTAATATGCCCCATGCTGGTCACTATCTTGTAGAAATGTGCCCCATGCTGGCCACTATCTTGTAGTAATGTGTCCCCTGCTGGTCCCTATCTTGTAGAAATGTGTCCCATGCTGGCCACTATCTTGTAGTAATGTGCCCCATGCTGGTCACTATCTTGTAGAAATGTGTCCCATGCTGGCCACTATCTTGTAGTAATGTGTCCCCTGCTGGTCCCTATCTTGTAGAAATGTGTCCCATGCTGGCCACTATCTTGTAGTAATGTGCCCCATGCTGGTCACTATCTTGTAGTAATGTGCCCCATGCTGGTCCCTACCTTGTAGTAATGTGCCCCATGCTGGTCCTCATCTTGTAGTAATGCCCCATGCTTGTCCCCATCTTGGAGTAATGCCCCATGCTGGTCCCTATGTTGTAGTAATGCCCCATGCTGGTCCCCATCTTGTAGTAAAGCCCCATGCTAGTCCCTATCTTGTAATAATACCCCATGCTAGTCCCCATCTTGCAGTAACGCCCCATGCTAGTCCCCATCTTGTAGTAATACCCTATGCTGGTCCCCATCTTACAGTACTACAAGATAGGGACTAGCGTGGGGCATTAATGTCCCAGGCTGGTCCCTATGTTGTAGTAATGTGCCCCATCCAGGTCCACATCTTGTAGATATGGCCCCATCTAGGTCCTCATGTGATAGTAACGTCCCCATCCTGGTCGCATTCTTGTTATGTCCCCCATCCACGTACCCATATTGCAAACATGTGCCCCATCCAGGTTCCTCATATATTGCAGACATATGCCCCATCCAGGTCCCCCCCATATATTACAGACAGGTCCACCATCCAGGTCCCCCCATATATTGCAGAGAAGTCCCCCATCCAGGTTCCCCCATATATTGCAGACAGGTTCCCCATCCAGGTCCCCCCATATATTGGAGACATGTGCCCCTTCCAGGTTCCCCCATATATTGGAGACATATGCCCCATCCAGGCTCCCCCCATATTGCAGACAGGTCCCCCATCCAGGTTCCCCCATATATTGCAGACATGTGCCCCATCCAGGTTCCCCCATATATTGCAGACAGGTCCCCCATCCAGGTTCCCCCATATATTGCAGACATGTGCCCCATCCAGGTCCCCCCCATATATTAGACAGGTCCCCCATCCAGGTTCCCCCATATATTGCAGACATGTGCCCCATCCAGGTTCCCCCATATATTGGAGACATGTGCCCCTTCCAGGTTCCCCCATATATTGGAGACATATGCCCCATCCAGGCCCCCCCATATTGCAGACAGGTCCCCCATCCAGGCCCCCCCATATTGCAGACAGGTCCCCCATCCAGGTCCCCCCCATTTTCACATAGACATAGCAGAGAAGAAAAAAGAATTTTCTTCTCACCTGTCCTCCGTTCCCTCGGCGTCCTTTCTGCTCCTGCGGCCTGCAGGCACACAGACCCCTTGATGATCGCAGCCCGGTCCAGGAGCCGCCGACATCGGTGCTGTAGTGCAGTGTATTGCCGCGCAGAGACCGGCTCTCGGCACAGCAATACTAGTGTCAGCCGCCGGCCCATCAGAGGCCAGTAGCTGACATCTGCGTCCCGGTGCAGCGGCGTATGATGTCACTGCCATGCGCAGATGTCAGCTGTAGGCCCCTAATGGCCGGCGGCTGACACTAGTATTGCTGTGCCGAAAGCCGGTCTCTGCGCGGCAATACACTGCACTACAGCACGGATGTCGGCGGTTGCTGGAGCGAGCGCGATTATCACAGGGTCTATGTGCCTGTGGGCCACATGAAGGGGCCGCGTGTTTGAGACCCCTGGCATAGACTACATAGATATAAAACATAGATTGTGCATAGCATAGATTGTATATATGTTATAAAATGTCCATAACGTATAGACTGTATACAGTGGCTTGCAAAAATATTCATCCCCTTGGCATTTTTCATGTTTTGCTATCTCACAACCTGGAATTTTAATGTTTTTTTTTCCTTTTTGAGAGTTTGCATCAGTTCATGTAAAAAAACATCTGCAACCTTTATTATAGATCATTATTGTAATCGTGCTTATTGCACTGAATGCAGGTAATACCTGCAGGCCATATATGCTCAGCCGACCAGACCTTTGTATGGTATATGGTGACTATACTACACAAATCTGAATATTTTTTGTCAAACTACCCATTTGTGTCTGCCACTTTTCAGCGCGAATATACGGTATTTATTTTGCTTTATCGTGAATTTTGTGACAATCTGTGTGGTGGTTGTTTTTATTCTCTGCAGGGAAGGGCCTCGATACCTGCTCCACTTTCTATTTTTTTGCATACCATGTAGAAAACATGCCTACAACTGTGAACATTTGGTGGTTTTCTTTTTATTGTGAAGCAAGGAGCAAATAGGACAAAATAACTGAAAACCTCAGTGTGCATAACCATTCACCCCCTAAAGTCAGTACTTTGTAGAGCCTCCCTTTGCAGCAATTACAGCTGCAAATCACTTTGGATAAATCTCATCTTGCCACTGAGGTTTTTGACCATTCTTCAAGGCAAAGCCTCTAGCTCCTTCAAGTTAGATGGTTTCCTCTGGTTAACAGCAATCTTCAAGTCTGACCACAGTTTGTCAATTGCTTTGACTAGGCCATTCCAAAACATTTACACATTTCCCCTTAAAGGGAACCTGTCACCCCGAAAATCGCGGGTGAGGTAAGCCCACCGGCATCAGGGGCTTATCTGCAGCATTCTGTAATGCTGTAGATAAGCCCCCGATGTTACCTGAAAAAGGAGAAAAAGACGTTATATTATACTCACCCAGGGGCGGTCCCGCTGCTGGTCAGGTCGGATGGGCGTCTCTGGTCCGCTGCGGCGCCTCCCATCTTCATTACAAGACGTCCTCTTCTGATCTTCAGCCACGGCTCCGGCGCAGGCGTACTTTGCTCTGCCCTGTTGAGGGCAGACAAAGTACTGCAGTGTGCAGGCGCCGGGCCTCTGACCTTTCCGGCGCCTGCGCACTGCAGTACTATCCTCTGCCCTCAAGAGGGCAGAGCAAAGTACGCCTGCGCCGGAGCCGTGGCTGAAGATCAGAAGAGGACGTCTTGTAATGAAGATGGGAGGCGCCGCAGCGGACCAGAGACGCCCATCCGACCAGACCAGCAGCGGGACCGCCCCTGGGTGAGTATAATATAACGTCTTTTTCTCCTTTTTCAGGTAACATCGGGGGCTTATCTACAGCATTACAGAATGCTGCAGATAAGCCCCTGATGCCGGTGGGCTTACCTCACCCGCGATTTTCGGGGTGACAGGTTCCCTTTAAACCACTCAAGTGTTGCTTTAGCAGTATGTCTTTGGGTTATTGTCTTGTTGGAAGGTGAACCTCCATCCCAATCTCAAGTCACTGACAGACTGAAACAGGTTTTGCTCAAGAATATCCCTGTATTTTGCACCATCCATCTTCTCTTTGATTCAGACCATTTTCCCTGTCTCTGATGCCAAAAAACATCCCTACAGGTGGACTTCTTTTCAACAGAATTTTTCCTGGGCTTCAATGCAAAAGGTGTGAATACATATGCACTTGCCAATTATTAGTTATTTGATCCCATAAATTTAATTTATGCCTATATTTTTCTCACTTCACTTCACCAATTTATACTATTTAGTACTGATGCATCACACACAAATTGGCTTACAAACATATTTAACCCCTTAACGACTGCCGATACGCCTTTTAACAGCGGTAGGGAAATGGTACTTAACCTGTGGAAAAAGTGTATAGCGCCCCCCAGAGTCGGATTTTCTCCGGGGTCTCGGCTGCCGGGAGTAGCCGAGATCCCAGAGAACATGATTCGGTTTGGTTTTTACCGACCCCCGGGTTGCGATCGCCGTTACTAACTGTATAACGGCGACCACAAAAAAAAGGGCGATTTGCCATTTAATTTCTCTGTCCTCTGATGTGATCGCACATCAGAGGACAGAGAAATAGGGTCTCCGATCGCCCCCGATACTTACCAGTGCCTCCCGGTGTCCCTGGATCCTCCTTCCCCTTCCACGGCTGCTGGCATCTTCTTCCGGTAAGAAAATGGCAGGTGCATGCGCAGTGCGCCCGCCGAGATCTGCCGGCCAGCACCCGGCAACAATAGGAAGATTTTTCCTATTGGTTATTTTTGGTCACTGTGATAGTAAATAACCCCTCCCCCCCTTTATCACCCCCTTTGTTAGGGAAAAATAATAAAATAAAGAAAATGTATTTATTTCCATTTTCCCATTAGGGTTAGAATTGGGCTAAAGTTAGGGTTAGGGTTGGGGCTAAAATTAGGGATAGAGTTTGGATTAGGGTTAGGATTAGGGTTAGGATTAGGGTTAGGGTTGAGATTAGGGTTAGGGTTGGGATTAAGGTTAGGGTTGGGATTAAGGTTAGGTTTGTGGTTATGGTTATGGTTAGGGCTGGGATTAGAGCTAGGGGTGTGCTGGGATTATAATTGGGATTAGGGTTGGGATTAGAGTTAGGGGTGTGCTGGAGTTAGGGTTGTGATTAGGGTTATGGTTAGGGTTGGGATTAGGTTTAGGGGTGTGTTGGGGTTTGGGTTGTGATTAGGGTTATTGATAGGGTCGGGATTAGGGGTGTGTTGGGGTTAGGGTTGGAGTTAGAATTGGGGGGGGGGGGTTTAGACTGTTTAGGTACATCAGGGAGTCTCCAAACGTGAAATGGCGCCACCATTGATTCCAGCCAATTTTGCTTTCAAAAAGTCAAATGGTGCTCCCTCCCTTCTGAACTCTGCCGTGCGCCCAAACAGTGGTTTACCCCCACATATGGGGTATTAGCATACTCTGGACAAAATGGACAATAACTTTTGGGGTCCAATTTCTCCTGTCACCCTTGGGAAAATAAAAAACTGCGGGCTAAAAAAATCATTTTTGTGAAAAAAAGAATATTTTTTATTTTCACGGCTCTGCGTTATAAACTTCTGTGAAGCACTTGGGCATTCAAAGTGCTCACCTCACATCTAGATAAGCTTCTTGGGGAGGTCTAGTTTCCAAAATGGGTTCACATGTGGGGGGTTTCTACTGTTTAGGCACATCAAGGGCTTGCAAATGCAACATCACGCCAGCAGATGATTCCATCAAAGTCTGCATTCCAAAACGTCACTGCTTCCCTTCCGAGCCCTGATGTGTGCCCTAACAGTAGTTTTCTCCCACATATGGGGTATCAGCGTACTCTGGACAAATTGGACAACAACTTTTGGGGGTCACATTTTTCCTGTTACCCTTGGGAAAATAAAAAATTGTGGGCTAAAAAAATAATTTTTGAGGAAAAGAAAAGATTTGTTATTTTCACGGCTCTGCGTTATAAACTTCTGTGAAGCACTTGGGGGTTTAAAGTGCTCACCATACATCTAGATAAGTTCCTTAAGGGGTCTAGTTTCCAAAATGGTGTCAATTGTGGGGGGTTTCCACTGTTTAGGTACATCAGGGGCTCTCCAAACGCGACATGGCATCCAATCTCAATTCCAGCCAATTCTGCATTGAAAAAGTCTAACGGCGCTTCTTCCCTTCCGAGCTTTGTCGTGTGCCCATTCAGTAGGTTCCCTCCACATATGGGGTATCGGCGTACTCAGGACAATTTGCACAGCAACTTTGGGGGTCTAATTTCTCCTGTCACCCTTGTGAAAGTAAAAATTTGGGGGCAAAAGTATCTCAATTCCAGCCAATTCTGCATTGAAAAAGTCAAACGGTGCTCCTTCTCTTCCAAGCTCTGCCGTGCGCCCAAACAGTGGTTTACCCCCCACATATGGGGTATCGGCGTATTCAGGAGAAATTGCACAACTTTTGTCGTTCATTTTTCTCTTTTTACACTTGTGAAAATAAAAAAATTGGTTCTGAAGTAAAATGTTTGAAAAAAAAAAAGTTGAATGTTCATTTTTTTCCTTCCACATTGCTTCAGTTCCTGTGAAGCACTTAAAGGGTTACTAAACTTATTGAATGTGGTTTTGAGCAACTTGAGGGGTGCAGTTTTTAGAATGGTGTCACTTTTGGGTATTTTCTGCCATACAGGCCCCTCAAAGTGACTTTAAATGTTAGATGGTCCCTAAAAAATGGTTTTGTAAATTCTGTTGTAAAAATGAGATATCACTGGTCAACTTTTAACCCTTATAACTTCCTAATAAAAAAAAAAAAAAATTTGTTTCCAAAATTGTGCTGATGTAAAGTAGACAAGTGAGAAATGTTATTTATTAACTATTTTCTGTGACACCACTCTCTGATTTAAGGGCATAAAAACACAAAATGTGAAACTTGCAAAATGTTAAAAATTTTCACCATATTTCCATTTTTTTCATAAATAAAAGCAAATAATATCAAATTAATTTTACCACTAACATGAAGTACAATATGTCACAAAATAAACAGTCTCAGAATCAGCGGGATCCGTTAAAGCATTCCAGAGTTATAACCTAATAAAGTGACAGTGGTCAGATTTGTCTCCTATTGTCTCCTTCCCCATAATCCTGTAGAACAGGGGTCCCCAAACTTTTTACACAGGGGGCCAGTTCACTGTCCCTCAGACCGTTGGAGGGCCGGACTATAAAAAAAACTGTGAAAATCCCTATGTACACTACACATATCTAATTTTAAAGTAAAAAAAAACATACAGGGAACAAATACAATATTCAAAATAAAGAACTAGTAAATTTAAATCAACAAACTCACCATTATTTCAATGGGAACTATGGGCCTGCTTTTGACTGATGAGGTGGTCAATGTCTCTTTCTTGACGTCATTGTGTCCTAGGGATTCCAAATTGCTATTAGTAAAATACCAATAGATATATATACAGCCCTACAAAAACAATATACCAACAATCACCCCCATATAGGTCCAGCTCCATGCTCTGTCTTCCCCCATATAGCTCCAGCTCCATGCTCTGTCTTCCCCCATATAGCTCCAGCTCCATGCTCTGTCTTCCCCCATATAGCTCCAGCTCCATGCTCTGTCTTCCCCCATATAGATCCAGCTCCATGCTCTGTCTTCCCCAATATAGCTCCAGCTCCATGCTCTGTCTTCCCCAATATAGCTCCAGCTCCATGTTCTGTCTTCCCCCATATAGCTCCAGCTCCATGCTCTGTCTTCCCCCATATAGCTCCAGCTCCATGCTCTGTCTTCCCCCATATAGGTCCAGCTCCATGCTCTGTCTTCCCCCATATAGCTCCAGCTCCATGCTCTGTCTTCCCCCATATAGATCCAGCTCCATGCTCTGTCTTCCCCAATATAGCTCCAGCTCCATGTTCTGTCTTCCCCCATATAGCTCCAGCTCCATGTTCTGTCTTCCCCCATATAGGTCCAGCTCCATGCTCTGTCTTCCCCCATATAGGTCCAGCTCCATGCTCTGTCTTCCCCAATATAGCTCCAGCTCCATGCTCTGTCTTCCCCAATATAGCTCCAGCTCCATGTTCTGTCTTCCCCCATATAGGTCCAGCTCCATGCTCTGTCTTCCCCAATATAGCTCCAGCTCCATGCTCTGTCTTCCCCCATATAGGTCCAGCTCCATGCTCTGTCTTCCCCCATATAGGTCCAGTTCCATGCTCTGTCTTCCCCCATATAGGTCCGGCTCCATGCTCTGTCTTCCCCCATATAGCTCCAGCTCCATGCTCTGTCTTCCCCCATATAGGTCCAGCTCCATGCTCTGTCTTCCCCCATATAGCTCCAGCTCCATGCTCTGTCTTCCCCCATATAGGTCCAGCTCCATGCTCTGTCTTCCCCCATATAGGTCCAGCTCCATGCTCTGTCTTCCCCCATATAGGTCCAGTTCCATGCTCTGTCTTCCCCCATATAGGTCCGGCTCCATGCTCTGTCTTCCCCCATATAGCTCCAGCTCCATGCTCTGTCTTACCCCATATAGCTCCAGCTCCATGCTCTGTCTTACCCCATATAGCTCCAGCTCCATGTTCTGTCTTACCCCATATAGCTCCAGCTCCATGTTCTGTCTTCCCCCATATAGCTCCAGCTCCATGCTCTGTCTTCCCCCATATAGGTCCAGCTCCATGCTCTGTCTTCCCCCATATAGCTCCAGCTCCATGTTCTGTCTTCCCCCATATAGCTCCAGCTCCATGCTCTGTCTTCCCCCATATAGGTCCAGTTCCATGCTCTGTCTTCCCCCATATAGGTCCGGCTCCATGCTCTGTCTTCCCCCATATAGCTCCAGCTCCATGCTCTGTCTTACCCCATATAGCTCCAGCTCCATGCTCTGTCTTACCCCATATAGCTCCAGCTCCATGTTCTGTCTTACCCCAAATAGCTCCAGCTCCATGTTCTGTCTTCCCCCATATAGCTCCAGCTCCATGTTCTGTCTTCCCCAATATAGCTCCAGCTCCATGCTCTGTCTTCCCCCATATAGCTCCAGCTCCATGCTCTGTCTTCCCCCATATAGCTCCAGCTCCATGCTCTGTCTTCCCCCATATAGCTCCAGCTCCATGTTCTGTCTTCCCCCATATAGCTCCAGCTCCATGTTCTGTCTTCCCCCATATAGCTCCAGCTCCATGCTCTGTCTTCCCCCATATAGGTCCAGCTCCATGCTCTGTCTTCCCCCATATAGGTCCATCTACATGCTCTGTCTTCCCCCATATAGCTCCAGCTCCATGCTCTGTCTTCCCCCATATAGGTCCAGCTCCATGTTCTGTCTTACCCCATATAGCTCCAGCTCCATGCTCTGTCTTCCCCCATATAGGTCCAGCTCCATGCTCTGTCTTACCCCATATAGCTCCAGCTCCATGCTCTGTCTTCCCCCATATAGGTCCAGCTCCATGTTCTGTCTTACCCCATATAGCTCCAGCTCCATGCTCTGTCTTCCCCCATATAGGTCCAGCTCCATGCTCTGTCTTACCCCATATAGCTCCAGCTCCATGCTCTGTCTTACCCCATATAGGTCCAGCTCCATGTTCTGTCTTCCCCCATATAGCTCCAGCTCCATGCTCTGTCTTACCCCATATAGCTCCAGCTCCATGTTCTGTCTTCCCCAATATAGCTCCAGCTCCATGCTCTGTCTTACCCCATATAGGTCCAGCTCCATGTTCTGTCTTCCCCCATATAGCTCCAGCTCCATGCTCTGTCTTACCCCATATAGCTCCAGTTCCATGCTCTGTCTTCCCCAATATAGCTCCAGCTCCATGTTCTGTCTTCCCCCATATAGCTCCAGCTCCATGCTCTGTCTTCCCCCATATAGCTCCAGCTCCATGTTCTGTCTTACCCCATATAGCTCCAGCTCCATGCTCTGTCTTCCCCCATATAGGTCCAGCTCCATGTTCTGTCTTCCCCCATATAGCTCCAGCTCCATGCTCTGTCTTCCCCCATATAGGTCCAGCTCCATGCTCTGTCTTACCCCATATAGCTCCAGCTCCATGCTCTGTCTTCCCCCATATAGGTCCAGCTCCATGTTCTGTCTTCCCCCATATAGCTCCAGCTCCATGCTCTGTCTTCCCCCATATAGGTCCAGCTCCATGTTCTGTCTTCCCCCATATAGCTCCAGCTCCATGCTCTGTCTTCCCCCATATAGGTCCAGCTCCATGTTCTGTCTTACCCCATATAGGTCCATGCTCTGTCTTACCCCATATAGCTCCATGCTCTGTCTTACCCCATATAGGTCCAGCTCCCATGCTCTCTCCCAACCCCCCCATCCCCGCTTAAAAAACAAAGAAAACTATACATTACCTAGCAGTGCACTGTAGCGTAGCCGCTCCCGCGCTGCCCGCGCTCCTCGCTGTTCGTCTGTCAGGCCTAGATGCGCATGTCGCGCGTCACTACGTGCGACATGCTCATCTAGGTCTGGACTGGAGTCTCAGTCTGGATTCCAGACTCTGAAGATGAGCGCCGAACTCTCGCTTCTGCATAGCGCCCACCATTCTAATACAGCACAGGGGGCCCCACCATTCTAATACAGCACAGGGGGCCCCACCATTCTAATACAGCACAGGGGGCCCCACCATTCTAAGATAGCGCAGGGGACCCCGATTCTGGTATAGCACAGGAGGCCCCACCATTGTAAGATAGCGCAGGGGGACGACCCCCATGAGGAGCCCTCCCCACCCTCCCCCACTGGCCAGCTCCTGGCCACTGCTCTCTGTGGCTGATGTATGGCAGACGGTATCATTCACCAATCCAGGTCCTGGCAGCAGTGAGGAGCTAACCCTAAACCAGTGGTAACTTCCCAGCCCCCTCTGGTCCAGGCGCTTCCCCTGAGCCACACAGTGCCCTCACAGAGCTACTGCAGCCTGTTTCCTAATAATGACACTACTCGGTGCCAGAATGGGGCTCCTCCATGACAGGTGTCACTAACCTGCTGCCTCTCGGAGCCTGTCATATACATGGGACGTCTCTCGCGGCTCCGGTATCACTCAGACAGCGCGGCTGGTCCTCCTGTCTCCTCGGCGCGCTCCTCGCTGTTCGTCTGTCAGGCCTAGATGCGCACGTCGCGCGTCACTACGTGCGACGTGCTCATCTAGGTCTGGAGTCTCAGTCTGGATTCCAGACTCTGGAAGATGAGCGCCGAACTCTCGCTTCTGCATAGCGCCAGGCGCTCAGAAGCGAGAGGAACATGTGAATTGTGGCGGGGGCCGGGTAAAAGGCCTCCGGGGACCGGATGCGGCCCGCGGGCCGTAGTTTGGGGACCCCTGCTGAAGAATGTAAGCCCGCAAGGGCAGGGTCCTCATCCCTCTGTATCAGTGTGTAATGGTTAGTTTTGCTTACTGTAAGTGATATCTGTAATTTGAATGTAACCCCTTCTCATGTACAGCACCATGGAATCAATGGTGCTATATAAATAAATAATAATAATAATAAAATTGGCCTGGTCATTAAGCTGCAGATTGGCACCGTCACTAACGGGTTAAATAAAGGTTGTAATGTAACAAACGAGGTAAAAAGCCATGGGGGTGAATACTTTCGCAAACCACTGTGTAGCATAGATTGTACGTAGCATAGATTGTGTATAATGTATAGACTGTATATTACATAGATTATGTATAGCATAGATTGTGTGTACTTAGCACATAATACATACAGTCAGTTAAGTAAAACAAACCCTCATTTGTCCAGTGACATTCCCATTATGAGCTTTTGGTGCTTTTTTGATGATGCAGAATTTCTGCACCAATGCTGCACCTATTATTTACCTTCGGTTACTTGAGTATTTTCCTTGTGTTTTTAACGTGCTTTTTCTGTTGTGTCATTCTTTAAATCAGAGGGTGTCACACTCCGATGTGAGGTGTGGATAGGGAGGCTGTTATCATACAGGTGATCATATGCTGCCGTATGTCCTGGGGAGGGTGAGGAGAGGACAGTTTATCTGTATAACCACAATTAGGGGACAGGGGGTTTTGAAACCAGAAAACTCCTTTAACGCCTCCAGCCTCAGCTGCTTCACTGCCCCTCACACCATCTGATCAGTCAGGGAGGATTTAGGACACTTTTACATGGAGATATTTTACATCAGTATTTACCAGACGCCAGGAGAGGATCCAAAACACAGAAGAGGTGACAGAGAAATAATAACGGAATCACTGTGTTTGCTCCTCTGGTTTTTAGCTGCCAAATACTGATGTAAATTACTGCCCCAAATACTCACTGTGTGAATGAGGCGAGGAAGCCAACGGTAATCCTGTAATATCCTCGGAGTAAGGACTCACAGTATGGGCGCACACTCACAGGTGCTGCAGCTGGCAGATGTCCAGACATATGACCCAGTGATGTCTGATGGACCTGACTCCCAAACATGAATCAGGCAGAACACAAAATAACTACACGGAGCATTGCAATTAGATGTCAAACATTCTCAACTTTATTTATATTCACATGACACTGAAAATAGCACAACCCCCTTCTCACGAAGAGTCACCCCCAGCACTCAGGAGAGGAAAAACCCCTGTGGAGGAAACCTCTAGGGAACCATGGCTGGAGGATCACCCTTCCCCTGGGCTTGAGTTAGTGCCGATATAACAGATGGAACGGCAGAATTTTACAATTTGTCCATTTTACCAGATTTACAAAGCACGACATAACAAATATAGACTATAAATGTGATAAGCCGGATATGGAGAGATCTGGCTGCGATACCTGCCACCACACTGGCAGCTACAACTAATGTGGCTGATCTGATTCCCAGGTGGATCTACAGGATAATTTCTCTCTTACAGATCCAGGTCAGAGTCTCAAGAAGTCGGACACTTGGTGATAAGGATTGTTGGTTATGGATGACCCTTAATAGCATAAATATTCCCCCTTCCTCTTCCCCATCCCAATTTATCACCCATTAACGTCATAGATCCGTCCATGAACTCCCAAAGGAGAGCAGGTCTTTGTAGGGGGTAACAGAAGGGAATCCTGTGCTGGGGACCCCCCTCTGTTACCATCCCATGCCCTGGGGGTGTCTAAAGCAGACAACCCCTTTCCCTGCTAGAACCTCCAAATTACACCAAGGTGGGTACATTACGTGGGTGGTCAAGCTCAACGTCGTCGTGGCAGCGCGCCCTTCTGTTATCGAATCTTCTTTATCACACTTGTTTATGACCTCCGAACAGTCATCATGGTTACTATAGGGGCTATTACTGATGCCGGGCCCAAGTATTAGCCCTTTCATCACTGGTAATCCGCTTTTTTATAGAGACAAATAACTGCACTTGTTACCAGCAGGCGCCGATCGTTATGGCTTCCCTTAGGCCCCATAAAAAATACACAATACAAATTAATCGTGCGAGTGTTTCAGGAGGGTTTTGCACTTTTTAGATGCAGAGATTGGACTTATAACTAGAACTTTACAAAGAAAAAAATAAGAGGAACTTACTTGTAAAATAATATTATAGGGAATTGCAATTCAAGCATTTTCCTAATGTACATTCTACATAGTTACATAGATACAGTGGGGAAGAAAAGTATTTAGTCAGTCAGCCAATAATCGTGCAAGTTCTCCAACTTAAAAAGATGAGGGAGGCCTGTAATTGACATCATAGATCAGGGGTCCCCAACTCCAGGCCTCGAGGGCCGCCAACAGTGCAGGTTTTCAGGATTTCTTTAGTATTGCATCGGTGGTAATGTGATCATCTGCACAGGTGATGATTCCAACCCCTGTGCAATACTAAGGAAATCCTGAAAACCTGCACTGTTGGCGGCCTGGACCTGGGGACCACTGTCATAGATAGTCCACAACAATGAGAGTCAAAATGAGACAACAAATCCAGAAAATCACCTTGTCTGATTTGGCAAGATTTATTTTGCAAATTATGGTGGAAATAAGATTTCTGGCTCTCACAGACCTGTAACTTCCTCTTTAAGAGGATCCTCTGTCCTCCACTCATTACCTGTAGTAATGGCACATGTTTGAACTTGTTATCAGTATAAAAAAACACCTGTCCACAACCTCAAACAGTCTGACTCCAAACTCCACTATGGTGAAGACCAAAGAGCTGTCGAAGGACACCAGAAACAAAATTGTAGCCCTGCACCAGGCTGGGAAGACACATAAGACGTTTCGACCCCACCAAGGGTCTTTATCACAATGTCGCTGTGTATATAAGGACAGGATGTGACAATCGTGCAATATGACAAACAATAACCCAGTAGATATATGCAGATTACAATTTATACAAGCTTTACAGTATCAGCGGGTCCATGGCACAGGAAGGTAAATTGTCATAGTGGCACAAACTGCTGACTAGAAATAGTGTGCATGTAAAAGGATGGACCTGAATACATATATTAAAGAGGTTTCACGCATGTCTGCCGTCACAGATAATACATTTATTGCATCGTGCCGTGAATTTATTCTGAAGTTGGTTTCTTATTCATCTAGTTTCTTATATGGCAAATTCTTTTCTTCTCTTATTTACAGGTTTAACAACAAAAGTATAAAAATCACAATAATAAAATACGATACAGTGAGGTGCCCCGATGTGAACACGCTTAAATAAAACTGCGTTGTTTTTTATATTTCCTGTTTTTTTTGCTTTGACAAAACGTTATTTACATACTTAGATGCGGGTTACGTGCGTCTTTGAAGCGTTTCCACCATGAAAATGCACTAAAAACGCATGTGTGTTTTTTGCTGCAGATTTTCTGCATCTAATGCAAGTCTGTGGGGGAAATCCGGACAGAAAATTGCGTACCTATAAGAGAAATTGACGTGCTGCGAATTTGAAACCCGCACCGCAGGTCACATTACGCTGTGATAAGAAGAAGCACAGCGGGCAGGAGACCTCTGTACGTCCCATCCACTTTGCCGGAACTGTAAGACGCTGCGCATTTGATGCAGCAATAACACACAGCGTCAAACGCACCAAGAGCTCAAGGTGGGAAAGTTGCCACAGGACCAGCAGTGCCCTCCATTCTCATCCTGTGCCCCCACTTGGGGTCTGGACTGCAACCAATCAGCGGCCATTGTTTGATTGCAGCCTTCACAAATCCAAGGAAAAGAACAATGTTTCTACCGCTCAGACTAAATTGTGCAGGCTGCAGCCGATCAGCTGCCTCTGAATAATTACTGCATCGGTCACTTGACTTTGCTTTTTTCAGGGGACCAGTGGGGGTGCACAGGGTTGAGAGCGTAGAAGAAGAACCAGTATGAGAGACACGTATAGGATTTTTTAAAATATAATTCATGCCACTTCCTGGAGCTATTAGGGAATGTCCAATAGTGGACTGCCCCTTTAAGAAATATATTTTATAGGTCCTTAGTTACTAGCATTCCTACATTTGTTCTGTTTTCTATGAATCATCGCTTCTCACAATAGCTTTTCTTGGTTTCATCGGCTCCTTTCTTTATCCTCTATTTAGGTGTGAGCCGAGCTGTCTCTTATTACATGGGTGCACTACATCATCCCTTGTGTACACGCTGTGAATCGCTTAGTAACAGGTTTCTAATTAAACATTTTTCCTCTTCACCTTAGAAAACCTGTTCAGTGTCTGTTCCATAACTACAGGTGACATTTCTTGACCAAACCTACCATTTAGCGAAATGTACAATGTCTGTGGGGGAGGGGATCAGAGCTAGAGGACACCTTGTGGGGGAAAGGATTGGTAACTGAAGACATTTTTTTCCCTATTATTCCACTTTATTCCCTGTGGTAGAATTCTATCCTAGTCTAAGACATTGTTCACACGTTGTGTTTCTGCTGCATTTGTTTTAATGCAAATTTTTAGCTGCTTTTTATAGTACCAGCAAATGTTATGAGATTTCAGAAATCTGATTTGGAGAACTGCTGCGTTTTTGAAAACTGCTGCATGTCACTTCTTTCAGTGTTTTTGATAGAAAGCAAGTGCAAAAACGCAGCAAAAAACACAGGTATCAGGTTTTGATGCAAAAACCTAAGCAAGTTGTATCATGCTTTTTTTTGGGGGGAAGGGCACTAAACTTTATCAACATGCACAAGAGACAAGAAAAACGCAGCAAATAACAGTAATAATCTACTGCTTGCATCTACAATACTTTTGTTCCTGTATAGTCTGATGATAAGTGGGAACATCAATTCCCGTTGCTAAGGACATACTGGGAAGAGTTGTATATGGGGTTGATATAGAATTGCAATTGATCACTGTACTGTACTAAGCTTGGTGCTGTATTCATATACAGATGATTGATCTGGTGATGTATTCATGCACTGATGGTTATTCTGGTGTTTTATTTATGCACTGATAGTGGTTCTGATGATGTAGTCATGTAGTGATTTTAGTTCTGGTTCTGTACTAGTTCTAACCAGTTCTGGTTAATATTCATGTACTGATGGTGGTTTTGGTGATGTAGTTGTGTACTGACGGTGGTTCTGGTCATATAGTAGCCTATTGCTGGTGGTTCTGGTGATGTAGTCATCTATTGGTAGTGGTTCTGGTGGTATAGTCGTGTACTGACAGTGGTTCTGTTGATGTAGATGTAATTGACTGAGCGAGCACTCCTGTGTATGGGAGTGTCGGCTGAAAGGCTGCCGGCTGAATGATTGGCTGAAGCATAGTTCAGCCGACGGCCATGTCATGTGTAGGGCCAGCCTTAGGGTATGTGTGCACAATGTCTTTTAGATGTCTGAAAGTTCAAGTTTTCAGACTGAATACACTTCAGGACACACAGGAATTTTTGCACTGAAGCAACTTTTTTTTGCCTTTCAGTTTTTTTTTCTTTTTTTCTTTAAATTGTATGAAATAAATTAGGTTACTTATTTTACCACTTTACGTCTTTGGAAACCTGAAGCTGTTAAAAGAAGCTAAAAAGACTAAACATATGTGCGAGTCTTTTTCACATTGCATATGTTCATTCTGTTTAGCATTTATTTAGTGCTTTTGCAGACGGGGTTCAGCGTGAATCTATCTGAAATAGATATCAAGTGCACATACCCTTAGGGCTCGCCCACGCGTCTGTATAAATCATTTTGACGAATAGCACTCCTCCCCATGTTATTCTATAGGGCTGTTTGTTGTCCAGTTTTCTTCCTTGACCCGAGTCGGTCAGAGGAAATAAACCCCAGCATGCCCAATTCGCATCCGATTCT
Source organism: Ranitomeya imitator (assembly GCF_032444005.1). Taxonomy (NCBI): domain Eukaryota; kingdom Metazoa; phylum Chordata; class Amphibia; order Anura; family Dendrobatidae; genus Ranitomeya; species Ranitomeya imitator. The sequence continues at coordinate 514,347,361 of NC_091285.1, forward strand.
CGGATCACACTCAACCATTCATGTCTATAGGTCTGTCGCAAAAGTACGGGCTGATTTTCAGACCGAGAGAAGGGAAGAATTTTATTCTCCACATCCGAGAAAATCTGATCAAAGTCTGATCAGAGACTAATCAGAGTTTGATCGGCACAATCAGACCGATTTTCTTGGATGGGAGAAATACAGTTGTGTGACCCTAGCTCTAGGACTCGGTCACACATCAGTACTTACGGTATATATGAAAGCCATGAGTGGAACTTACAGAGAAAAACTATAAATGAAAGATTGACACCTGTTCTGTGTTTTATAATAATAACAATAATAATCTTTATTTTTTGGAGACACTTCTATTTTTTGGCATACAAATACTGATAAAAAGACATACTGACGTGTGAATGAGGCCTAAGGCTGATTTATCAGTAGGGGCCGTGGCCACTTAAACTTCCTAGTGCAGCATAAACTCCAAATACGGCCCTGGGAACATTATTTTAACACATCCAATTGTATTAGGCTGCCGTCACACTAGCAGTATTTGGTCAGTATTTTACATCAGTATTTGTAGCCAAAACCAGGAGTGGAACAAATAGAGGAAAAGTGTAATAGAAACATATGCACCACGTCTGCATTTATCACCCACTCCTGGTTTTGGCTTACAAATGCTGATGTAAAATACTGACCAAATACTGCTAGTGTGACGGCAGCCTAACTTATTATTATTCCAAGATCTATTGATTAAAATATACATTTTTTTGTGTCTTAATTTGGCTAACCGTTGTAGCACTGTCAGGTAATCAAGGAACATACAATAATTAAAGGGGTGGTATGAGATTAGAATAAAATGCTCTGTTTTAGAGCTGCAAGATCACAGGCAGCCCACAGGCAGGAGCGGGACTGTTTCTGAAGGAAAATGTCGCACTAGAACACATGCCAGAAGAAACTATAATGTGCAGTAGTCTCAGGATGTTTTGTTTTGACCGGAGAATAGGTCCTGCTGCTCACGATATGAAGAATCCTTGTATCACGCTGATCTATGGCTTTTTCTTCTTGGGCTTCTCCTCCAGGACATGGTGATACCCGAGCCACTCCAATGGTTGAAGTCAATTCCAAAATGAAAGTGAACCCAATATAAGCATGTGATAAAGACATGAAGCAATTGTGTTGTTAAAAGGGAAACTGGCAGCAGGGTTTTGTATGTAATCTGAGAGCAGTATGATGTAGGGGTGGAGACCCTGCTTCCAGCGATGTATCACTTACTTGGCTGTGTTTTGCTGTTTCAATAAAATGAGTGTTTTATCAGCAGAAGATTATCACTATAGAACAAGGTGTCTGGTGCCTCCTAGTCCAACCCCACGACTGATTTGCAGCTTTCTGTCAATATGCAGTGTACACAATCAGGGGTGGGGTTACACTAGCATTCCGAGGTCTGCTAGATCTGCAGCAGATAAAACTGTGATTCTATCACAACTGCTGCACTCAGTAAGCTAAGTGACACATCGCTGGAATCTGGGTCTCCGTCCCTACATCATGCTGCTGTAAGATTACATGGCGAGAACCTGCTGATGGATTGCATTTAAACCTGGCATTGCAGTAAGATAAATGCTGCTGCAGCAGGAGCGATCTGCATATGAACAGTTCTGCTCACCAACTACCGTGTCCTCCTCATTATCGAGGCCTCCTGGGTTTAGAAACACCAATGCGATGTGTTCATATGATAGAAGCGAATGATTGCCTATGTAGCAAACATAATGTTATTTCTGTAGAATTGTGTAAAATCGTAAATGTGCATATGAGCAACACATTTCATGGAGCAGGGTTAATGCCAGAGTCTTCTGTGCAATAATTGTGTGATTTCTATTTCTACTTTCAGCTTTTAAGTGAGAAAATTAGTGGAGCGGAAGGAACAAAACTCGATCATGATTTTCAAGAAATGGAAAGGGTAAGATTCTCTTCGTTATGCTTGTATGAAAAGAAATTAGAATTAGAAAAAAGAAATTTAATAGAATAAATTGTTAAATACCTTTAGATAGCAAGATAGGATGTTAATAGGACGGGTGCCTGTGAGCATGTGCAGAAGGATGATTTACCGCTGTGACCTGGAGATAACCTGACCCACATACTGCTTTATTCAGGTCACAGCCGAATCATCCTACTGCACATGCTCACAGGCACCTGCCGTATTAGGCCACGGTCACACTTTGAGTATTTGGAGAGTTTTTTTCCTCAGTATCTGTAAGCTAAAACCAGGAGAGGAACAATCAGAGGAAAAGTATAATAGAAACCCGTCACCACTTCTGTATTTATCACCCACTTCTGGTTTTGGCTTACAGATACTGAGGTAAAAAACTCACCAAATACTGAATGTGTGACCGTGGCCTTACCATTTGATCAGTGGTTTGCTAATTAAAAGTGTCCACAGATCAGATCCAGGGATGGGCAGAGCATAAGAAACTGTTTAAAGGGTTGTTGTGTGGTCCAAATCGATAAGTCTGCAGACACTGTGTGGGAATGCAGACTTATGAATCCCCCCAGCGAATGCACTGTGTGTTGAAGGGATTTGCCAGTTTCTGAGCAGGAGGGTATGTATGAGTTATAAATACTCCTGGCCATTGTCCATTCGGTGGGCACTGCCTTTCCCCATAGACTTGTATGGAGCAAGGCCGTGGCCTTTAGTTTGCCTAGCCCACTGGCCAGCCGCTGCCTCGGTTCAGTACAGTTGTATGGAGCGAGGTTGCGCTCACTGGCTGGGAATATGCATAACATGTACGTAATGTCCGGTCCCGGGTTAGAAACCAGCAAATCCTCGTAGCGCACAGTGCATACATTGCGGTGATTTATAAGTCTGCGTTCACACCGAGTGACTGCAGACTTATCAATTTGGACCGGAAAACCCCTTTAAGGCCCATGATTTCATAAGATAAAAATGTAAACGTCACCTCATATAGGGAACGCTCTTGACTTGTGGCAGATACAAGTCCATGTATGTTTCTGTGACGTCCGATGTCTTTACTCATTTCCAATATTGATATATAGGCTGAATTCACACATGCAGTTTATGATGCAGGATCCAAATGGGAATAATTTCCCTTCCTATTTATAAACATCCAAAAAACTCCAGTAAAAAGTTCATGTGTGCATCCAGGCTAACAATGTATTATTAAGAATTATTTATATTTTTGAAAAAATCAATACACTGGAGCTCGGGAAATGGAGAGAAAAGGGAAGAGAAGGGGGAAAAATAGGAAGACAAGTACAGCTGCTGGTGATAATACAGGGTCTGTGTACCACCCTGTAAGTAATGTAGAAATGGCGAAATGAGTGATAAATCACCTGCGCTGATGTGGGTTCCTACAGTTGCACTTGGAGTTGTGCATGAGGGCAATACCTTGTACATATAGGAGGCTCATAATAAATGTAATTGTGCACTTACTAGATGCTGAAATAAAGGTGGTTTGCGAGCGTGAATCCTCCTAGTGCTGGATGACCGGCTCCGTGCTGCAGGATCGTGAGATGGAGGGAGCGCCTTAGTTCCCGCAAAGCAGCTCTGCTGGATGAGCGCCGGGGATAGGCAGGAACCGCCAACTTCTAGCGTGCCCCGGCCGGACGCAACGCCGAAGCAGTGGTGGAGTGTGGAAGGGGCGTGGCGAGTAGTGTGACGTCACACGGCTAATGGGCAGGCGCGTATGAGGATTATCCAATCCAACGCGTTTTGAAGGATGCGATCCTTCTTCGTCAGGGTTGGAGTTCCCCATGGAGCCCTCCCCTTATATAGCAGTTACCCGCCCGCCTCCTTAAGAAAAAACTTGCCGACATCCCTGATTAGTGAGACTAGTGGATGGTACATGGATTTGAATGCAGCATAATTAGTGTACTAAATAGAGGAGAGGCCTATATTAGAACCTTCAGAAGAAACTCGCCTAAATACCTAAACTCATAGGCGGTAAAAGGGTTAAATGCAGCATACTTGGTGCAAGAAAGAAAAGCCTGGATTCGGGGCGCATGGAGCTGTGTGGAGAAGAAAAAAATGTGGGACAAATAGAATAAGAGCTGCGCGATCTGATGGGCTATATGATGTTTGTAATTGAGTATACAAGATGCAATATTTAATGTTTAATGCCCCTGAGCTTAATTGGGCGTGCAAAAAGGGGGATAACAAAAAAACATAAATGAATAAAAACTGGTTGCTTGAACCCCATCTCGGCATATTTATTACAAAATCTGCTATTTATTAAAATTTGTAGGATTTTATAATTACAATTGTTGCATTGTCGGATTAGGTTCAAGCAACCACTCCTTTTAGATAAGGATTTATTTTAATTTACTATTTTAATTTACTATATTAATAAAATTGTTGTAGTTTTTATTCATTTATGTTTTTTTGTTATCCCCCTTTTTGCACGCCCAATTCGAAACGTGTTGGATTGCATAATCCTCATACGCGCCCGCCCATTAGCCATGTGACGTCACACTACTCACCACGCCCCTTCCACACTCCGCCACTGCTTCGGCGTTGCTTCCGGCCGGGGCATGCTAGAAGTTGGCGGTTCCTGCCTACCCCCGGCGCTCGTCCAGCAGAGCTGCTTTGCGGGAACTAAGGCGCTACCTCCATCTCACGATCTCACGATCCTGCAGCACGGAGCCGGTCATCCAGCACTAGGAGGATTCACGCTCGCATACCACCTTTATTTCAGTATTTATATTTTTGTAAACCTGAATGGCGCAAGTACATTTTGTTGTTACATTTGTGTTTTAGAAAATTGATATCACCAACAAGGTGGTTGCTGAACTGCTGACCAAAACCACCGAATATTTACAGCCAAATCCAGGTAATGTTTAACCACCCGCCCCATTAGACCTGAGCCTGTACTCTGAGATGTATTATAGTCAGTTACCATTTCAGACTCTCCTCTAAGTAACATATAATTTAGCCTTTTTGTTATTTTTGCTATTTGTATCAGTCCAGGGCCTGTTTTTATAACACAATATATTAAAAAAAAATAATAAACAACAAGTGTGACAAGGGACAAGGCTCGTCCACTAGCTCAGTTTTTTGGGGAGTGGGATAAGATGGCCACTATTATATTGACATTATGTGTTATGCTGGAGATTACCAGTCTAAAAATTATTGTACTAATTTAACTTCTTTTTTCAGCTTATCGAGCCAGACTAGGAATGATCAACACCATGTCAAAAATCAGAGGACAAGTAAAAGCTACAGGTTACCCTCAGACAGAAGGGTTACTAGGAGAATCGATGCTGCGGTATGGGCGAGAACTGGGGGTAGAATCAGAATTTGGTGAGTGGGTACATTGTGGTGCTTTGTGTCTTGTTTAAATAAGATTTTCTGGGTTAATAAAAGAAGTCCCCTATTGAGGATCCCCATCTCCTACCAGGAGCAGAGAGCAGGTACAAAGAGCCCTTCTTTCTTTAGCGGATCTAACTTAGGGCTCCTTCTCACTTGCAAGAAACTCGGATGAGTCTCGCATGTTTAAAACCCGGCTCTGCACCCGGCACTCAGATCGGAGCGTGCGGCCGCATAGGAATGCATGCAGCCGCACGCTCCGCTCCTCTGTGCCGGCAGCAGTGCCGGGGTATTGCCGTGCGAGACTCATCCGAGTCTCGCACAAGTGAGAAGGGGCCCTTAAGGTACATTACATAGAGAACATATTTGAATGAACATTATGTAATGCTTTATTTCACCTGCGGTGGCGCTGCAAGGAAATTTAACACCTTAGCTGGGCACACGCATGGAATAAATGTTTATTTATTTTATTCATGTCACCACCATTAATACCACAGCACTTTAGAGACATTATCATCACTGTCCCCATTGGGGCTCACGATCTACATTCCCTATCAGTAGGTCTTTGGAGTATGGGAGGAAACCGGAGAACACGGAAGAAAACCATGCAAACACGGGGAGAACATACAAGCACTGCAAGGCTGCAGTGCTAACGACTGAACCAAATGTCTGATGAATGTTCTTTTGGCAGATATCGCCCTCTCCACACTCAGCCTTACACATGAGTGCTTAGGTTGGCCAAGCGTTTTGTGTTTTTAAGGGGGAGAGTGGGATTCCTCATAACCCATTGATCGGGCTTTGAAGTTCCAACTGCCCCATACACATAAGATAATTGTCTGGTCCCACCAACATCAGCACGATTGGCCGACTTTTGTCTATTTTGTATTGAATCTTTACGGCCAGGATTCCCTACAGACTAGAGCTGATTGCTGGGATCCGGCAAGAAGACTCTTTGAGATCATCTTATTGGCATTGGAGTCTTGATTGTTCAAGGTTAAATAAAGGTTGAATAAAATGATACATTGATATCTGCGATCCGATGTCTAAGTCCAGAGAAATCCATGTTTATATGTAAAGGAGCTGTTAAGATCTATGGGCCGGACACTGATCTGTACAAGAACCTGCCTCCAGAGTTATTGTAAATGAAAGGGGGCGTTACCAATGTGAGATATATAATGGCTGACAGGCTCCTCTCACTGGTAAAACAAGAATGGCAAGGTTTACTCATTGGTTCTGTCTTGTAGAGGAAGGGAATATATTGCCTACAAGTATTATCTTTCCTTCATAAAACCTTACAGTGATCACATCAGTATTTGTTAATAGTATAAAACCAATTACTAAGCCTTTTTTTTTTTAAAGGGTTGTCAACTACATTCTATAATGTATAATGCCCCATCGATTTAGAACTTGTATAGAAGTATTTTTGTAGTCATCTGAGCCTGTGAGTGGCGCTATCGCTGAACGCTCACTCTTTGGCCGTTGCTCTATACTGGCCTGTGATGTGTGATGAAATGTTTAAATCGGTGGCGGCTTTGTAGAATGTAGTAGAAAACCTCTTTAATTAGGTCAACAAAAAAATTTTTTTTTTCTGGTGTCCAAAATATTTTAATGAATTTGGGGTATTTTTGGGGTGCTGATTCTGAATATGCTATCAGTTTTGCCAGATTGGCTCAAGTTTTTGAGATTTTTGGTATCTTATTTATAGCACTTGTTGGTAAATGCGACGCATCATCTCATTAATTTCTTTGGATTAGTACTTGAACTGAGCAGTTCTCAATATAGTTTTGTGTTAATTAGTGTTCTAAAAGTTTGTTCATAGCTTGATTTTTGCACTAACTTTTTGTTGTTGTCTGTTTTCCAGTGAAAAGCATGAACTCATCAAGAAGAAGTTGTCTTAACGATCCAGACTCATTCTGTTACATTTGTGGTGAATACACACTGCCAAAACATAGAAGAAACATAACAGACTTCGTAAAAAAAAGTGTATTTTGCCTATTTTGGGGTTATGCTTGGGGACCAAGACAAGTTTTGGGCACCACACATAGTGTGCAAAGCATGTATCGAATTATTACGAAAATGGAGCAAAGGACAAAGAAAAAGCTTCAAATTTGGTGTTCCAATGGTGTGGAGAGAGCAAAAAAATCATCATGATGACTGTTATTTCTGTGCAGTGCAAGTGCAAGGATTCAATAAGCATAAGAAACGAAAATGGGAGTATCCTAACATGGAATCTGCAAGAAGGCCTGTCCCTCATTGTGAAGATGTGCCTGTACCTGTGTTTACCATGTTACCTGACCTTCCCCCACCTGATGATGATGAAATGCAGGGTATGGAGCTAAACATCAGTTCTGGAAGTGAACTAGAATATGAAGGAAGTTTCAGAACACCTACGCAATTTACCCAAGGAGAGCTCAACGATCTAATAAGAGACCTCAACCTCTCAAAAAGTGCATCCGAACTTTTAGCTTCAAGGCTAAGTGAAAAAAATTGTCTGACGCCTGGAACTAAAATTACATCTTACAGGACCAGAGAAGAAGCACTTTTTTCTGAAGAATTTTTCTGTGAAGATGACCTACTTGTATATTGTAAGGATATTCCTGGCCTGATGCTGCAAATGGGTTTACAAGTATATCGTCCTGAAGACTGGAGGCTTTTCATAGATAGTTCTAAAAGGAGTTTGAAATGTGTTTTGTTGAACAATGGCAATCAGTGTGCATCTCTTCCAGTAGCTCACTCAACTAAACTTGCAGAACAATACAAAAATGTCAAAATGGTCTTGGAGAAACTGTGCTACCATGAACATTCGTGGCTGATATGTGTTGATTTAAAAATGGTCAACTTTTTACTTGGACAGCAAAGTGGATACACAAAGTATCCTTGCTTCATCTGCATGTGGGATAGTAGAGCAAAACATCAGCACTGGGAGAAACTGAATTGGCCTTCAAGGGACACCTTGACAGAAGGAGCATCAAACATAGTGAACGAACCTTTGGTGGACAGGGAAAAAATCATTCTACCACCACTTCACATAAAGTTAGGATTAATGAAGCAGTTCGTCAAGGCATTAGACAAAGATGGTAATTGCTTCATGTACATCTGCAGATCTTTCCCTGGTCTTAGTAGCGAAAAACTGAAGGCAGGAATCTTTGATGGTCCTCAAATTCGGAAACTCATTAAAGATTCAAATTTTCCTAAGGAAATGAATGACATTGAAGCTGCTGCATGGTGTAGTTTTGTGTTGGTAGTGAAGAACTTCTTGGGAAATCAAAAGGCAGACAATTATGAAGAACTGGTACAAAACATGCTATTGAGATTTAGAAATCTGGGTGTACACATGAGCATTAAATTGCATTATCTTCACAGTCACTTGGACAGATTTCCAGAAAACCTTGGAGATTTTAGCGAAGAACAAGGGGAGAGATTTCATCAGGATATTATGGTGATGGAGGAAAGGTACCAAGGCAGATGGGACAGACATATGATGGCTGATTACTGCTGGAATCTACAGCGTGACTGCCCGAATAGCTCACATAGAAGAAAATCATATAAAAAGCGCTTTTCCAGCGATTAAATGTCTCCTATCTTTCATGTCTTGTTCATTTTTGAAGATTACTTTCTAAAACTAGTTAAAATAAACTAAAATCAACATTTACTTTGTTAAATTTATTGTATTCATGACAATATCAATAAAGTTAATGCGCGTGTAGCAAATTACGTCTTTTTTTTACACATCTTACGAAAAATCTCAAAAACTTGAGCCAATCTGGCAAAACTGATGACATATTCAGAATCAGCGCCCCAAAGTTACCCTAAATTCGATGAAATATCTTTGGCACCAAAAATGCTGTTGACCAGTTGTTCCTCATTGCAGGCCATTTATCTACTCCATGATTTGAATATTCATTGACTTCTTGATTTTGGAGATTTCAATTCTCTTTAGCATTGATCAATTGCGATCTGCACATCCGGGCATAAGTGGCATACATGAACTTAACACATTATGAAACCTTATTTTTAGATTCAGTATAAAATGCGAGAGGTTTAATATCAGAAAATAACGAGGACTAGGGTACTTTTTTTTTTTTTTTACATTTCTGATGTTCTCTATATCTGCAAGAAGTTTGAAAATTGTCATCAAACTTCTGGCAGTTAAGGAGTTAAAGTTAGTATTTGTAGATGGAACTAGTAGTATTTTTCTTATGGATAAATATTTTTTTAAACACTTCACCCACAACTAAATTGTAGTTTATTTGGCAGAGTTCTGATGTGGTTATATTGCAGAATAGGAGGTATGGTAGCTGTGTGCATCCAATATTTAATATTGGGAATATTTGATAATTAATAAGGAAAAGCTGAGCCCAGGTCATGTATTATCTACATAGCACCAACCTGTGTAGCAGTGTAGTACAGGAGATAGATTCAGTGACATTAGTCTTTATCAACCTGGTGAGTCACCGTTTTAATTCTTCACTATGTAAATACCCACATGCCATTACTCTTGCGAGGCTTGTCAGCAGTCTGCAGTTGGTCAATAAACGTTCTGCTTCTACCAGGCAGCGCTTTGCTGGATGTCGGAGAAAGCATGAAACAAATGTCAGAAGTGAAGGACTCTCTTGATATCAATGTCAAGCAGAACGTCATCGATCCTCTCCAGTCACTGCAAGACAAAGACTTGAAGGAAATTGTGGTAAGTATTCATCATTTTCCAGATGCTATTATGTATTCCTTTGGGAAATCTGCATTTGAAGCCATGTATACCATATAACATTAAAGGGGAACGCCAACCAAATATTTGACACGTTATTCCAGCTACAAACATGTATCACCCATCCATTGGCGTTACAAATGTAAGGCTGAAACAGACATGCTATTTTTATTTAGAATTGTGAATCCAAATGGAAGGAAAAGTATAAAGAGAAGAAAACTTGAATTTCTTTCTTGAGTTCGCTGTTGCGTTTGGCTTAAAAATTTGCATTAAAATGGCATGTGTGATTCCAACCCAAGATTGACGGAGGTCCAAATGCTGGGAAACCTTTTGGCAGTTTTAGGAGATGTGGAACAAATGCTGAAATGTTAGAATGCTTTCAAAAATAGAAATGTAAATGGTTTATTTTTTGATTAATTAACAAAATGCAAAGTGAATGAACAAGATACAAATCTATAGTTGGTGTGACCACCCTTTGCCTTCAAAAACCACATCAAATCTTCTAGATACACTTGCTCAAAGTCAGGGATTTTGTAAATTGTAGTCAAGTATGTGAGTAACAAATTATACCAATCAGGTGATAATTGTCATCATTTTAATATGTAGGTTGAAACAGTCATTGCCGAGGCACCTAATTTTACCACAAAAAACTAGGAAAACTTATTGATTCGAGTATAAGCGTATAAGCCAGATATACATTGTCCCCTCATTCCTATCTTGGTATGCATGGCTCTTCATCCCTATCCTTGTCTACGTGCTCCTCATCCCTATCCTTGTCTGCATGGCTCCTCATCCCTATCCTTGTTGCGTGGCTCTTCATCCCTATCCTTGTCTACGTGCTCCTCATCCCTATCCATGTCTACGTGCTCCTCATCCCTATCCTTGTCTGCATGGCTCCTCATCCCTATCCTTGTCTGCATGGCTCCTCATCCCTATCCTTGTATGCATGGCTCCTCATCCCTATCCTTGTATGCATGGCTCCTCATCCCTATCCTTGTCTGCATGGCTCCTCATCCCTATCCTTGTCTGCATGGCTCCTTATCCCCATCCTTGTCTGCATGGCTCCTCATCCCTATCCTTGTCTGCATGGCCCCCATTAAAAAACATAAAGAAAAATAAACCATTACACTTGCCTTCCTGTGCTGCCTAGCAACATCTTGTTCCAGTGCCCGCAGCAGCTGTATGCTTGTAAGCAGCGCATGACAGGAACATGTGTAAATGGGTTAGTAACTGGCTTAGTGATAGAAAGCAGAGGGTGGTTATAAATGGTATAGTCTCTAACTGGGTCGCTGTGACCAGTGGGGTACCGCAGGGGTCGGTGTTGGGACCTATTCTCTTCAACATATTTATTAAGAAGCTGTCACCCCTCCAGGCATTTTTAGCTAAAAGAGCCACCTTGTGCAGCACTTATGCTGCATTCTGTCAAGGTGGGACAGAAGGCAAGCGCCAAAACGCGCGTAGGGTCCTGAGCACATGTAGGTATGTGGAGCCTCCAATATTACTGGATTTTACCTATTTTATCCACTTTGTTATGGTAATGTGTTAGTGATCTATTAGCTACCGGCACTTCCTGCACTTTATTGTTCTACTTAGCACTTTTCTTATTACAGCAATAGTTATACTTGTATGGGCCCATGTGCAATTGAATTAACTATTTATATTGTGCAATATTGGCCTGGCTTTGCAATTTTTGGCACTCTTTATAGCACATTGCACTTTGGTCTATCACAATTTCATATGTGTACATATTATTTAACATTTGTTTACACAATTCTTTTGGTGCTTTTTTTGTATTTTTGCTGCATTATTGCACAGGTTTTAAAAAAAAAATAAATAAAATGTTTGGGCACAAATTTTGCACAATTTGCACAATTATTGCACTATGCACTTTGAGTGGCTGTTATTAATTTTCTTTTTATTATTTTTGGAATAGTGCTGGTATATACCATATTATTGTGGAGGTCTATATATTATTTTGTACTTTTTGTAATATTTGGTTGGCGTCTGTTCATACTATTATATTGTGCCCATGTTTATCAGATATATTTGATGATTATATTAGTTTTTTTATACTTTATTTTATTTTCAATAAAAATAATTTTATACACTGTCCTTTTTGCACTTTTTATTTGGGATGATTTATGTATTCATTGGTGCATGACACAATATTTTGCATACAAGTGGTTACGCATCTGATTAATAAAAAATGTCGCAGGGTGAGTAATACACCATGCACAGCAACAAGACATAACAGAAGGGTCTCTTCCAGACAAAGATATCAAAGCCGATGGGAGTTTAAAGACGTGCTCTTCAAGCTTTTCTAAAGAAGCACAAAAAGATGGGCAACGTTGAGGACTGTAGCTATAATAGTCATCTAAGGAGACTTTGTGCAGCTGATGGTAGACACATCATGTGTACTCCTCTTTGAGATTGGAAGATGTCCAGCAGTGACATCAGTTCAGAGCACAACAGGCAGCAACCAATGGGTCCCAGCTGCACACATCTAATGTTTGAAGAAGTTTGTTCAGATGTGGTCTTCATGGAAGAATTGTGACCAAAAAGCCATACCTTTCAAAAACCTGACCTGCACATCCAAACATAGACTGAGTGTGAACAGGTGCTGAACCCAGAGTCGCCAACTCGTATATAGTTAAATAAATAGGGCAGCACACTGCAGCGCCAAAACATGCAAACTTGAAAAAACGAAATTTGAACTGCATTACTGCACTAGAAATATGAAAAATGAGAGCTTTTAGCGCACAAAAATGGCCAATTTTATGTGTACCTCGTAGCCACGTTAAGGCATCTCTCTTATACGAGGTCCTACGTTTGACCTACCTCACTGAGAATAAACGTCTCCATCTGAACGGGTACATGTGAAACCTCTTCTTGGACTCAAATTCTCTCTCTATGTGGAGGGGTATTGGACCTACTATAATTAAAACACCTGAAGCTAGGAGGCGGGGAGTGCACGATCAGAAGGCTAGAGAATACATTTCAAAAACCTGACCTGCACATCCAAACATAGACTGAGTGTGAACAGGTGCTGAACCCAGAGTCTATGTTTGGATGTGCAGGTCAGGTTTTTGAAATGTATTCTCTAGCCTTCTGATCGTGCACTCCCCGCCTCCTAGCTTCAGGTGTTTTAATTATAGTAGGTCCAATACCCCTCCACATAGAGAGAGAATTTGAGTCCAAGAAGAGGTTTCACATGTACCCGTTCAGATGGAGACGTTTATTCTCAGTGAGGTAGGTCAAACGTAGGACCTCGTATAAGAGAGATGCCTTAACGTGGCTACGAGGTACACATAAAATTGGCCATTTTTGTGCGCTAAAAGCTCTCATTTTTCATATTTCTAGTGCAGTAATGCAGTTCAAATTTCGTTTTTTCAAGTTTGCATGTTTTGGCGCTGCAGTGTGCTGCCCTATTTATTTAACTATATACGAGTTGGCGACTCTGGGTTCAGCACCTGTTCACACTCAGTCTATGTTTGGATGTGCAGGTCAGGTTTTTGAAATGTATTCTCTAGCCTTCTGATCGTGCACTCCCCGCCTCCTAGCTTCAGGTGTTTTAATTATAGTAGGTCCAATACCCCTCCACATAGAGAGAGAATTTGAGTCCAAGAAGAGGTTTCACATGTACCCGTTCAGATGGAGACGTTTATTCTCAGTGAGGTAGGTCAAACGTAGGACCTCGTATAAGAGAGATGCCTTAACGTGGCTACGAGGTACACATAAAATTGGCCATTTTTGTGCGCTAAAAGCTCTCATTTTTCATATTTCTAGTGCAGTAATGCAGTTCAAATTTCGTTTTTTCAAGTTTGCATGTTTTGGCGCTGCAGTGTGCTGCCCTATTTATTTAACTATATACGAGTTGGCGACTCTGGGTTCAGCACCTGTTCACACTCAGTCTATGTTTGGATGTGCAGGTCAGGTTTTTGAAATGTATTCTCTAGCCTTCTGATCGTGCACTCCCCGCCTCCTAGCTTCAGGTGTTTTAATTATAGTAGGTCCAATACCCCTCCACATAGAGAGAGAATTTGAGTCCAAGAAGAGGTTTCACATGTACCCGTTCAGATGGAGACGTTTATTCTCAGTGAGGTAGGTCAAACGTAGGACCTCGTATAAGAGAGATGCCGTAACGTGGCTACGAGGTACACATAAAATTGGCCATTTTTGTGCGCTAAAAGCTCTCATTTTTCATATTTCTAGTGCAGTAATGCAGTTCAAATTTCGTTTTTTCAAGTTTGCATGTTTTGGCGCTGCAGTGTGCTGCCCTATTTATTTAACAAAAAGCCATACCTTTGACATAGAAACAAGGGCAAACACCTTAACTAAGAACCGGGGTGCAGAAGAATGGCATCTGGTGCCCTAAACTGATAAGTCAAAAGTTAAAATATTTGGATGTAACAGAAATCAGTGTGTTTGCCTAAGAGCTGGAGAGTGGTACAATTAACGATTGTCTGTAGGCAGCATGAAGCATGGTGGTGGTTCTCCAACCTCTCTGCTGAGCTCCTTCCAAAACTGTGTGGAAGTGTTCCTAGAAGAATCTATTCTGCTTTGAAGGCAAAGGGCGGTCACCATTAATTTATTTAATTTGGATTTCTCTATTGTTAGTTCAGTTTGTATTTATTTCATTGATAAAATTAAACTATTAACTCTTCTATTTGTGAAAGTATTTTTATTTAGCGGCATGTTTTCCTCACCTGCCGCCGGAGGACACCATGACCAGAAATTCAGTATAATACTACTCTGTATGTGTCCATGAATTGAAGTTGTGACTTTTCTATTATTTTTGATTTTCAGTATCATTTGAAAAAGCTGGAAGGCCGCCGCTTAGACTACGACTATAAGAAGAAGCGACAAGGAAAGATTCCAGATGAAGAAATTCGACTGGCAGTGGAAAAATTTGATGAATCTAAAGAACTGGCAGAAAGAAGCATGTTTAATTTTCTAGAAAATGATGTAAGTTCCTTTACATATTTACTTCCCATAAATATTTTCTATCTTGTGTACAACGTTTGCTAAATTTACAATGACCTCATTCTACAATATTTTCCACTTACAAAGGTGTTTTCTGATTGGCTGTGTAGTGGTGCTTCATTCAGCACTGTCCTATTGTCTACCTGTACTATATGTACTGTAGCGCACTTTACCTGTACAGCACTTTAGGCCTCATTCTGATGTCAGGGATTTTTCTCATACTTGAAAAAACACAAAATCAATTTTTATCAGAGTTTGTCAATTTTTTCCATCATAGTTTCATCAGATCTTCTCAACATAAATTGATAGAGGATTCTCAAGCTGTTTTCTAGCAAACAAACATGAACAAATGGACAGTGCTATAATGCAACTAGTGTGCATTCTGTGTGCTGTCGCGCTGTTCATAGACACATAGACTTTATTTGGTGAGTATAAATTGAAGTGAAGGACAGCATCCAATCCAGGTGAAAAAAATCCTCTTTATTGTGCCAAATACATTTGGCACAATAAAGAGGATTTTTTTTCACCTGGATTGGATGCTGTCCTTCACTTCAATTTATGGTATGTGCTCCTCCACTTGGGTCCAGTGGAATTAGGACGGGCATCCTTCTGTCAGTTGTGCTGTCAGCTAAACTGTTAGGGTATGTTTCCACGTTTGAGCCGCAGCGTCAAAAACGCAGCGTCCAGATGTTACAGCATAGTGGAGGGGATTTAATGAAATCCCGTCTCCACTATGCAGGAAAAAACGCATGCGGCATACCCGCAAAAACGCACATGCGGCGCGTCTTTTAAGAACGCAGCATGTTCTTGCAGTGCATAAAAAACGCAAGGACAATGCAGGTGACCTGCCAGTGACCTCAGGTACAGATTTGGTCAGGATTTCACCTGCATTAAATCCTGACCAAATCCTGATGCAATCCTGAACGTGGACACATACCCTCATTCTTGGACTTTATTTGGTGACTAGACACGTCTCTATTTTTTTTATATATATATATATATATATATATATATATATATATATATATATATATATATATATACATACACAGTGGGGCAAAAAAGTATTTAGTCAGTCAGCAATAGTGCAAGTTCCACCACTTAAAAAGATGAGAGGCGTCTGTAATTTACATCATAGGTAGACCTCAACTATGGGAGACAAACTGAGAAAAAAAAATCCAGAAAATCACATTGTCTGTTTTTTTATCATTTTTTTTGCATATTATGGTTGAAAATAAGTATTTGGTCAGAAACAAACAATCAAGATTTCTGGCTCTCACAGACCTGTAACTTCTTCTTTAAGAGTCTCCTCTTTCCTCCACTCATTACCTGTAGTAATGGCACCTGTTTAAACTTGTTATCAGTATAAAAAGACACCTGTGCACACCCTCAAACAGTCTGACTCCAAACTCCACTATGGTGAAGACCAAAGAGCTGTCAAAGGACACCGGAAACAAAATTGTAGCCCTGCACCAGGCTGGGAAGACTGAATCTGCAATAGCCAACCAGCTTGGAGTGAAGAAATCAACAGTGGGAGCAATAATTAGAAAATGGAAAACATACAAGACCACTGATAATCTCCCTAGATCTGGGGCTCCACGCAAAATCCCACCCCGTGGGGTCAGAATGATCACAAGAACGGTGAGCAAAAATCCCAGAACCACGCGGGGGGACCTAGTGAATGAACTGCAGAGAACTGGGACCAATGTAACAAGGCCTACCATAAGTAACACACTACGCCACCATGGACTCAGATCCTACAGTGCCAGACGTGTCCCACTGCTTAAGCCAGTATATGTCCAGGCCCGTCTGAAGTTTGCTAGAGAGCATTTGGATGATCCAGAGGAGTTTTGAGAGAATGTCCTATGGTCTGATGAAACCAAACTGGAACTGTTTGGTAGAAACACAACTTGTCTTGTTTGGAGGAAAAAGAATACTGAGTTGCATCCATCAAACACCATACCTACTGTAAAGCATGGTGGTGGAAACATCATGCTTTGGGGCTGTTTCTCTGCAAAGGGGCCAGGACGACTGATCCGGGTACATGAAAGAATGAATGGGGCCATGTATCGTGAGATTTTGAGTGCAAACCTCCTTCCATCAGCAAGGGCATTGAAGATGAAACGTGGCTGGGTCTTTCAACATGACAATGATCCAAAGCACACCGCCAGGGCAACGAAGGAGTGGCTTCGTAAGAAGCATTTCAAGGTCCTGGAGTGGCCTAGCCAGTCTCCAGATCTCAACCCTATAGAAAACCTTTGGAGGGAGTTGAAAGTCCGTGTTGCCAAGCGAAAAACAAAAAACATCACTGCTCTAGAGGAGATCTGCATGGAGGAATGGGCCAACATACCAACAACAGTGTGTGGCAACCTTGTGAAGACTTACAGAAAACGTTTGACCTCTCTCATTGCCAACAAAGGATATATTACAAAGTATTGAGATGAAATTTTGTTTCTGACCAAATACTTATTTTCCACCATAATATGCAAATAAAATGTTAAAAAAACAGACAATGTGATTTTCTGGATTTTTTTTCTCAGTTTGTCTCCCATAGTTGAGGTCTACCTATGATGTAAATTACAGACGCCTCTCATCTTTTTAAGTGGTGGAACTTAGGTGGTGCACTATTGCTGACTGACTAAATACTTTTTTGCCCCACTGTATATATATAGAAAAAAATTGGTACAGCATCCAGT
This sequence comes from Ranitomeya imitator, assembly GCF_032444005.1. NCBI lineage: Eukaryota > Metazoa > Chordata > Amphibia > Anura > Dendrobatidae > Ranitomeya > Ranitomeya imitator. The sequence goes on from NC_091285.1 coordinate 514,365,041, forward strand.
ATTACCTTAAAGTGTGCAACGCTTTCCTGACCACTGAACCAGTGACCTCCAAGCATAAGAACAAAAAAGGAAAACAGCACAAAAAATAATTAAAGAAAAAATGAACTTTAATGCCTGAATGGCGTGGCGACGTTTCGGATATACTATCCTTTCTCAAGCAGTGAACACATATGTGAAGCAGTGTTTTATACAGATCACAGACATATTTCATTAACAATATAGTTAATCCAATCATATAAATAAATATATAGTGCATTATAATCAGTACATACAAGAAAGTGCAATAGTGCATGTTAAAATATCTTTACCGTCAAGCATTACCACCATCGATAATACTGTAACTATGACATCTTAATGTCACAAAAATGTTCAATAAGCTAATAATCTAATCAAACCGACACAGGTGTCCCCAACCTATGAAACATAATCATCTCAGACTTACGATTACAATCGCTACATGTGCGACTGATCCTCGGCGTCCTTAGCAGTCTACTGCGCATGTCACAGCACATCTCCGCAGAGACCCATACTGCTCCTGTTCGCAGCTGCGCAGTGACGCACTGAGGATTACAGCGCCATCTTGGATCAGGGAAAAGCACCCGAATCTTACTATATGTTATAAAAACTCCCATATATTATAGAATTATACGGTAAGGGTGCCCATTAATGCAAAACCGGACCCACATAATCATAATAAATATCTCAGAGAAATAGTAATACAAAATGAAAAGTATATAAACAAACGGAGCAAGAAATAGCATCATAACACGGGGTCATTACAACCACATAATACATATATACCAGGGCAACAATTTCACACTGCCATTATTTAGAAATCGGGTCAGGACAAAAGTCCAAATATGTGTCATGAGGTCAGGGAAAACACCCCCATATAAGGCGGGGTATCCCATTCCTTAGCCGGATCAGACAGACATGAGGGGTGAATGATCCCCTACAATCCGCCCAATTCCTGCAACAGACACAAAAAAGACCCATATAGCTGGCCACATTGTATACCCCTACATCCATATATCAAACATATAAATGACCCAAGCCGTGATACCCACTCTGCTCCATTATATTTAACATAAATAAATATAATGGAGCAGAGTGGGTATCACGGCTTGGGTCATTTATATGTTTGATATATGGATGTAGGGGTATACAATGTGGCCAGCTATATGGGTCTTTTTTGTGTCTGTTGCAGGAATTGGGCGGATTGTAGGGGATCATTCACCCCTCATGTCTGTCTGATCCGGCTAAGGAATGGGATACCCCGCCTTATATGGGGGTGTTTTCCCTGACCTCATGACACATATTTGGACTTTTGTCCTGACCCGATTTCTAAATAATGGCAGTGTGAAATTGTTGCCCTGGTATATATGTATTATGTGGTTGTAATGACCCCGTGTTATGATGCTATTTCTTGCTCCGTTTGTTTATATACTTTTCATTTTGTATTACTATTTCTCTGAGATATTTATTATGATTATGTGGGTCCGGTTTTGCATTAATGGGCACCCTTACCGTATAATTCTATAATATATGGGAGTTTTTATAACATATAGTAAGATTCGGGTGCTTTTCCCTGATCCAAGATGGCGCTGTAATCCTCAGTGCGTCACTGCGCAGCTGCGAACAGGAGCAGTATGGGTCTCTGCGGAGATGTGCTGTGACATGCGCAGTAGACTGCTAAGGACGCCGAGGATCAGTCGCACATGTAGCGATTGTAATCGTAAGTCTGAGATGATTATGTTTCATAGGTTGGGGACACCTGTGTCGGTTTGATTAGATTATTAGCTTATTGAACATTTTTGTGACATTAAGATGTTATAGTTACAGTATTATCGATGGTGGTAATGCTTGACGGTAAAGATATTTTAACATGCACTATTGCACTTTCTTGTATGTACTGATTATAATGCACTATATATTTATTTATATGATTGGATTAACTATATTGTTAATGAAATATGTCTGTGATCTGTATAAAACACTGCTTCACATATGTGTTCACTGCTTGAGAAAGGATAGTATATCCGAAACGTCGCCACGCCATTCAGGCATTAAAGTTCATTTTTTCTTTAATTATTTTTTGTGCTGTTTTCCTTTTTTGTATATATATATATATATATATATATATATATATATATATAAATATATATATATATATATATATATATATATATATATATATATATATATATATATATATATATATATATATATATATATATATATATATATATATAATTTTTTTTTTTTTTCTTACTTTGAAGGCCTTTTGGTCTACAAACATGAGCATGAGCCTCCCTGTAGACTACAATGGGTATGTTTTTGATTTGTGAACTAATATTAAAAACAAGTGTATGAATGAGGCCTTATCTGTACAACATGTACTATACTACTTTCTATCTGTACTACACGGCTTTGTATAAGCACTCTATGTACTGTAGTGCCATTTACCTGTGATACATGTATTGTTCTGCTTTCTGCGTGCACTACATGTTCTGTAGTTCACTCTTCCTGTACTCTATGTACTGCTTTCCACCTGTACTACATGTACTGTAGTGCACTCTACCTGTACTTCATGTTCTGTAGTGCACTCTACCTGTACTATATGTACGGCTTTCTACCGCTCCCGAATTTGTACCGCTTGGATGAGGGTGTCCACGTCAATGCCCTCCTCTTCGTCATCTTGTTCGGGAGCACGCTGTGAAGCCTAACAAAAAGTTAAGAATAAAAAGGGAAAGATTACACCACATGAATTTTACAGTTTACTAAACACCGAACCAAAAAGGAACTTACTCTTCGGCGACCGCCGCGATTATTATTCCGACGACTATGGGAGGTTCTTTGAGGAACTCTACGTCGAGCCCCGGATTGTGAAGACGAATTAAATAAATAAATAAATAAATAATGTGCTTGGATGGAGGCATATGTGATGTGTGTGCTGTGCTGAATGTAGTGTGTTGTATGTGAGGATCGGTCTGCGCTCCTTGTATTTCTCCACCCTGACCGTCTCCTTCTGTAAGCCCCTCTGCTTCATCTTCCTGTGAATACAGAATAAAGACATAAAGGGTTAAAATACAATTGCCATAGTTGTACCAAAATAAAACATTTATGAAGAACAAAAATAATCACCTCAGTTTGCTGACGATGTGCTGGGGGGCTCTCAGAAGACATTATGGTCTTGGGGGGGTCTTGGGGGGCCTGCCTACGTGTCTTGGGTCCCTCTTGGTCCCTAGAATCTGCAAGCATAAAGAGAGTTCTAAGCTACCATACAAAAGGATAGATAGATGCAGCTTTCAGGACTTTACACTTACATCTGTTTCCAAAACTTGGGGGCTTGCGTCTATCTTGGGTTGGTCGGTCCCTTGCTTGGGTCCCTCTTGGTCCCTAGAATTTGTAAGTATAAAGAGAGTTCTAAGCTACTATACAAAAGGATAGATAGATGCAGCTTTCAGGACTTTACACTTACATCTGTTTCCAAAACAGGGTCTTGCCGGTAGGGCCTCTCTTGCTGGAAGGGTCTGGCTGGCAGGGTCTCTCTGGGTGGCAGGGTCTCTCTTGCTGGCTGGCACATTTGGGAATGACCTGTCCTCTTTATATAGTTTTGGGGTTGTCTGGGCAATGTATCCACTTTTTGGAGCATGCTCAATTAAAAAAAGCGGATTGGGGCGACGGATCTGCCAAATTACGGATCGCGACGGATCCGTCGCCCATAGGCGCTCATGCTAGAAAGTGGCAGACGCGACAGATCCGCCATTTCGGCGGCGACAAAAAACGTTACAAAGTCCGTCAATGTCTAGACAACGTCCGCCAAATCTCGACGGATCCGTCGCATGGCGGATGGAACGGACGACCATCCGCCACAATCTGTCGCTAATGCAAGTCAATGGGAAAATAGCGGATCCGCCAAAAAAAGGGCAGATCCGCTATTTGACGAAAATGGCGGTTTGAAACTGACGACAAAAAACTGAGGTGTGAAAGAGGCCTAAGCTACAAATTAATAAAATTCACTGTGGACAAAATAAGATCGCCCTGGTAAAGTACGGATGTCATAAGTGCCTAGAAGAGCATTAGCACACTACAGGGGCTGGCTACTTGACCCGACTTTCACAATTGCTTTGTTTTATTTGTAGCCGGCACATTTTCTTCTTGCTTTTTTAGGCTATTTACAGTGCCTACAAGTAGTATTCAACCCCCTGCAGATTTAGCAGGTTTACACATTTGGAATTAACTTGGCATTGTGACATTTGGACTGTAGATCAGCCTGGAAGTGTGAAACGCACTTTTTAATTGTGAAAAGTCTTTTCAGAGGGTCATTTATTATTCAACCCCTCAACCCACCAGAATTCTGTTTGGTTCCCCTAAAGTATTAAGAAGTAGTTCAGGCACAAAGAACAATGAGCTTCACATGTTTGGATTAATTCTCTTTTTCCAGCCTTTTCTGACTATTTAAGACCCTCCCCAAACTTGTGAACAGCACTCATACATGGTCAACATGGGAAAGACAAAGGAGCATTCCAAGGCCATCAGAGACAAGATCGTGGAGGGTCACAAGGCTGGCAAGGGGTACAAAACCCTTTCCAAGGAGTTGGGCCTACCTGTCTCCACTGTTGGGAGCATCATCCGGAAGTGGAAGGCTTATGGAACTACTGTTAGCCTTACACGGCCTGGACAGCCTTTGAAAGTTTCCTCCCGTGCCGAGGCCAGGCTTGTCCGAAGAGTCAAGGCTAACCCAAGGACAACAAGGAAGGAGCTCTGGGAAGAGCTCATGGCAGTGGGGACATTGGTTTCAGTCAATACCATAAGTAACGTACTCCACCGCAATGGTCTCCGTTCCAGACGAGCCCGTAAGGTACCTTTACTTTCAAAGCGTCATGTCAAGGCTCGTCTACAGTTTGCTCATGATCACTTGGAGGACTCTGAGACTGACTGGTTCAAGGTTCTCTGGTCTGATGAGGCCAAGATCGAGATCTTTGGTGCCAACTACACACGTGACGTTTGGAGACTGGATGGCACTGCATACGACCCCAAGAATACCATCCCTACAGTCAAGCATGGTGGTGGCAGCATCATGCTGTGGGGCTGTTTCTCAGCCAAGGGGCCTGGCCATCTGGTCCGCATCCATGGGAAGATGGATAGCACGGCCTACCTGGAGATTTTGGCCAAGAACCTCCGCTCCTCCATCAAGGATCTTAAGATGGGTCGTCATTTCATCTTCCAACAAGACAACGACCCAAAGCACACAGCCAAGAAAACCAAGGCCTGGTTCAAGAGGCAAAAAATCAAGGTGTTGCAGTGGCCTAGTCAGTCTCCTGACCTTAACCCAATTGAAAACTTGTGGAAGGAGCTCAAGATTAAAGTCCACATGAGACACCCAAAGAACCTAGATAACTTGGAGAAGATCTGCATGGAGGAGTGGGCCAAGATAACCCCAGAGACCTGTGCCGGCCTGATCAGGTCTTATAAAAGACGATTATTAGCTGTAATTGCAAACAAAGGTTATTCCACAAAATATTAAACCTAGGAGTTGAATAATAATTGACCCACACTTTTATGTTTAAAATTTATAAAAATTTAACTGAGCAACAAAACTTTTTGGTTTGTAAGATTTATGCATCTGTTAATAAATCCTGCTCTTGTTTGAAGGCTCTAACTTATTTGCATCTTATTAAACCTGCTAAATCTGCAGGGGGTTGAATACTACTTGTAGGCACTGTATATGCAGTGGGACAATTTTATTTTTGGCTTTGGGCCACCGCTTTTTTATTTCTGTAAGGTCACGTTCACACGTTCAGTATTTAGCCAGTATTTTACATCAGTATTTGTAATCCAAAACCAGGCCTAAGTCATTGTCTAGTTAAGGAGATTATAAGGTAAAGAAATGATCATACACGAGTGCTGCTATAGTCATTGTTAGTTGTGGGAGAATGGAAACACTCACCTGTCCGTGTCTCACGTAAACGTCAATGGATTAAGCTGAATCCATCATCTCTTCCTTTCTGCATCGTGAAGAGGACCTCAATCCTCCTGGTAGTTGGAAGTCCTAAAGTCTAATTGGAACCTTTTAGATATCTATGTCATGATGTTTAGGATGTTTTATTGCCACCTGAGGAGTTGGTTCAATCTGACAGTGTGGACCTAGGACCAAAATGATGTTGGGGGCCCCTGTCTTCTCAGCTGCTTCCCAGTGTGGTCAGTTATTACCCATCTAGTTGATAACGTGTTGATCCTTGTGAGTGCGACCTTTAGGATCTGATTCTGAGACTGGAAGTGGCAGCACTCATTATTTCCAGCGGCCGGTCCAGTACCAGTCCATTTCTGTGGGGCACTTCAGATTCTTGTGATTGGTAGTGGTCCTAGAGATCAGATTCCCACTGATCAGCTAATCATCACTAGTGGATAGGCGATAACGTGCAAGTTTGGGAATAGCCCTCTAAAGGGTTCTCCACTCCAATACTTAGATATTAACGAGGATCTTCAGGATAGTTCATCAATATCTGATATTTTGAGGTCTGACAACTGGTATCCTCATTAGTAAGGAAACTGCAGCTAAGTTCTTCTTAAAGTGAATGGGAGCTGAGCTGCAATACACAAGAACATCCACTACAGTGCTTGGGACCTTGCTTTTCCAGCACTTTCAGTTTTCATCCAGTTGCCGCTAGCACTGATATTAGCTGATCATTAGGGGTCCTGTCAGGAGTCAGACCCCCACCAATGTTTACAGTCTGTCATCAATATTGTGGTCCCTGTCATCCCCTTTAATAATAAACCTGCATTATGTAATAGTGTAAATAGCCAGCCCGTATTATATGTCTTTTATTAGAATCTCCTCTTTAAAAAACCGGAGAACTTTAATAATAGAGCAGAGATCTCAATCCTGAAGCCCAGAAATCAATGGGCAGCCTCGCACCACCGGGACAACCCTTCCCAACCGGGACCCACAGCATCGCCCCACTACTCCAGCTTCCTGCAGCAGGGACCCTGCTTCCTGTGACCCTGCTCCCAACCTGGTAAGCTACCGGAAACGTGGAATATAAGACATGACCCCATTTTATTAAAAAAAACAACTTATTTTCTTATTTTCCTCCACAAAATTTGGGGTGCGTCTTATGCTCCTGTTAGTCTTACGGTTTGCAAAATACGGCACTCCATTTTCTGGAACAATTTCAGCGGTGCCAACACTTTCATCCATGACTGTAGTGGACAGCCATAAGAATGAGCTTACTTTTATCACAGGAATCTAAAATTTATCTAATTTCTATAATAAGTCTAATTACTATAAAGTGTGAGCAAAACCACGTGCTGTAATTTTAAGCCTTCAACTAATTCTCCACAAAATTAGCATGTTTTCTATGCAGATTTTGATGCTGAGTTGCCATGGAAATGCAGCAGAATTTCCAAGGATTCTTTTTTTTCATCAATTCTGTGCATTTTATTCCTTGCAAATCAACATTAAAATGTTAGATTTGTGGATTCTGTGGTTGAATTTTCTGGGCCTTTTTTAGGTCTGTGTGGATTCAGCCTAAAGGTGAAAATAAACAACATTGTTAGGTGGTCCGCAGGCCGAGAGCTGGCCCCCTGACCTGATCTAACAGCCACGTTGTCCTAATGAAGCCGTTAGATGCGGTCAGAAGACCTACAGTCAGTGCAGGCACTGTGAGCGGAGCCCGTATGAGCGGACCCGTGGAAGTTCAGGTTATGGTACCCGACCCAAACTTTATCCCAAGCTCGGTTCAGGTACCAGAACTGTAGCTGAATTTGAACCCCATTGAAAACAATGGGGATCTGAACTTTTGACTTGGAAAATTCTCTTTCTCTGTAACAGACTTCCGGGAGAAATCTGTGCTCGGCGTTTAGCACTGGACACTAACTGTACGGAAAGAACCCTGAATTTTTAAGTTCCTGTTCGCTCATCTCTGCTGGGCATAGGTATGGTCCAGGTAACCCTCTATAGCCAGTGCACCATTGTAAATGGGCAATTTTCTACACCTCGTGAAAAAAATCATGGCATGCACTGTTCTGGTTCATTTTACAGAACAGAATAGTACATGCAATGTAAGGCAGCTCCGGCACCCATCTGCAAAGGGGACGAGCACACGGAGCCAACCACATCCACAATATGCCAACATTACTGGTCCGTGTTTCCATTATGCTGTGGGGCTGGATTCAGACATCCCCAGATTGTGGATGTGACGGCATCATATGTAGCTCTGGGTGCTGCCTGCATCCCGGATGGGCCGTCCATTGCTGCAGTGTTTCAGTGCAGGGAGCCGGTCCATGATGAGCACACTGTGGATACAATCGGTCTGTGTGCACACCAGGCAGAAAACATCTCATCTGAATGAGCCCTTAGCATCATTTTGTGTTGCACTTGGTCTGAGAGGAGACATGTGAGGCCATCATGATTGATTCGCTTTCCCAGAAGCTTGATGTATTGTGAAGTGACATATCCCGTATGCATAATTCAGGACTTTCACTGCTTCACTCCAGTTAATATTAAAAGCATCACCAGAAATTGGCAGACACATTAATATTCATTTAAAAAAAAAATCAGTGGGATTGAAATAGAAGTCTGGGTATCAATCTAATATGCAGAGCACTAGATATTTACTGTAAGTCTATACCTGGTCAGTGTCCAAAACCAGAAACGTTTCTTTCCGGGTGGAATGTTTCAGTGTATGGCTCCTGCATACTATTGTCTGTGTCCAAGACTTAAAGGGAGTCTAGGTCACCAGGTTTTTGCTACCCCATCTGAAAGCAGCATGATATAAGGGGAGAGGCCCTGATTCCTGTGATATGTCAATTGCTGGGCTTCTTGCTGCAGTTTTCACAGTCACTGTTTTAATTGCTGCAGATCTACCAGTTCTCCAAATGGCAACTGTGCATAGGCAGAAAGCTGCCAATCAGTAGTGCAAGCGGGGTTATACAGAGCTCATGACTGTGGAGTATTACACAGCAGGTTTATTAATCTTCTAGTGATAATTTCCTGATGATAAAACTGTGAGTTTATAAGAACTACAGGAAGCAGCCTAGTAAGTGACACATTGCTGGAATCAGGATCTCTGTGCTGTTCTCAGATGAGGAGACAGTAACCTTTGGCAGATTTCCTTTAAAGCCTAGAATGGAAACAAATCTTGTCCAGATAGATTAGGAAGAGCTGTCCTATCACCTTGGCTCTAAATAAATATCTCCGGCACAGAACAAGAATATTGGAAACTTTAGACTAGGGCTATACGGTGAAAGCGATCACACGACATTGAGGGTGCGGTTTCACATTGCGACACAGCCACAAATGTTTCCAAATATATTGGATTTTCTTTTGCTGGTCACAGATTGCATACAACGCACTTGCCATAAACTTCAATGCAAGTCGCATGCATCCTGTCTGCGATTTGTCTGTGTTTTTTCTACAGCTAAATTGTGCATCAGTGAGTCACAGACAAGGTGCACAAATATTTTTGGCTGCGCAACATGTCACTGTGTGGCACCAGCCTTACATCTGTTATATTGGAAAGCTGTAGATTATAGCCTTCAAGTGGAAGGAAAAGGACGATTTCCTAAGGCTAGTGGACTTATAATATTAGCCAATATTGTATTCTGCCTTCTAGTGGCAATTCATAGAACTCATAAAAGATGCTTTTCTTAGGTCATGCAATATGTTTTTATCTGTCACTTGTATAGCGCTGGCATTTTCTGGAACACTTTGTACATAGTGACAGATTTGTTACTGGCACCATGTGGATGTTAGGGATTTCAACAAATATGACAGAAGACCATGCAGTATGCATTGCATTTTTTGCAGACTAAGGCCACATTCACACTATCATTATTTGGTGAGTTTTTTACCTCAGTATTTGTAAGCCAAAACCAGGAGTGGGTGATAAATCCAGAAGTGGTGAGGTGTTTCTATTTTCCTCTGTTCCTCTCCTGGTTTTGGCTTAAAAATACTGAGGTAAATCCCCTCCTTCTCCAATGTTAACCCTCCCTCCTCCTTTCCCTTTATCCACTACCTTTTCTAATAGAAAATCTCAATAAAAGTATTTAAAAAACAAATACTGAGGTAAAAAACTCTCCAAATACTGAATGCGTGAACGTGGCCTTAGACATCATTCAGACGTCCTTTTTCATGTATGTGTTTTATCTGCGGTTTTCAGGGATAGGTAATGTACCCATTAATTTCAGTGGTGCTGTCCACATGTCCAGTTTTATTTATTTTTTTGTGAACAGTGTGCCATCAAAATATCACAAGAGATAAGCCGTTTATGATCAGTCTCAGATGAAAATCACCCAGATAGGTCTATGGGTTTGTGAGGCTCACTGAGAACACACAAGTACCATAGGTGCGGTAACATTGCAATGGGTAGAAGAAGCTTTGCCATTTGTTTTTTCATTTGTTTTGCATGTGAGAAAATCCTTAATAATAAAAACTGATATATTGATGAAAATCTGACCCAATCCAGAAATTTGCTGGGTATTGAGCTTCCTTATGCGCCAAGTACCTTCATTTCGGAACATGTTTTCTACAGCAGTAACGCAGTACCAATTTCATATATTCAGTGTCCACATGTGCAATGGAGTTTTCTATGAAAGCATTCTTGATCCAGAACTCTTAATTCAAATATCCACAATAATGCCAATGGGAAAAGTTGTGAAAACACAGAATACAAGTCATGTAATTGTAAGGAATAATGTTAGTCCTCAAGCACACAAGACAGCATATTCTGAAAAAGGATTTGTAAATATAGTTATCATTTAATGATATCTGTTGCTGGAAATATCAGACACAAGAATCTAATAAATTGGTTTCATTTTTACATTAAAGAAATTACCAGAATCTCAGGCATACGGAAGCAGAAGTGTGATAGAAATGTAAGGTTCTTGTTACTGATCTCGCTCTGCCCTCGCTCTTCCAGGTAGAGCAGGTGAGCCAGCTGGCAGTATTCATAGATGCCGCACTGGACTACCATAGACAGTGTACACAGATCCTGGAAGACCTCCACAGCCGGCTACACAACAGGTGAGAGGAGCCAATACTTATTTGGCTATGTGCACACGTTGCGGATTCTCTGCGGATCCGCAGCGTTTTTTGCGGCGCAGAAACGCTGCAGATCCGCAATTGATTTACAGTACAATGAGAAAAAAAAATGCTGTGCACACTTTGCGGAAAATCCGCTGCGGAAACACTGCGGTATAAAAGAAGTAGCATGTCACTTCTTTTTTGTGAATCTGCAGCGTTTTTGTACCCATTCCATTATAGAAAACCGCAGGGGTAAAAAACGCAGCAAATCCGCAAGAAAACCGCAGCAAAAACGCACAAAAAACGCTGCAGAACCGCACAAAAAAAACCGCGACAAATCCGCATGTGCGTTTTCTGCCAGGAGAGGCAGAATCCGCACCAGAAATTCCTAAGCCTAATCCGCAATGTGTGCACATAGCCTTTATGTGCTTTTCTGTGTTGATCACACTAATCTGCTCTATGAAAATGCTGTCATTTATCCATTGAGGCAGGTGTGTTGGATACCATCGTGTCAAGAGCCAGGTACCACTATATGGCATTAAGAGGCAAGATAGGTATTACAGCATTCAAATTAACAACCCCCCTCCAAAATCTGCACTTCATAAAGCAGATTAATCACACACTCTTACATTGAGATCGGATTCATGCGTGTAGCTTTTTGGCTTGTATTTGATGAAATATTTTGCTTTCTGAAACCAGGAATGGATCAAAAAGTTTGGAAAAGTATAGGGAAAAATATTTCCATGTTTTTTTTTTTTTTTTTTTTTTTAATTGTATCCACTCCTAGCTTTGGTTAAAAATATTGCATCAGTCTGAATATGTGAATGCAGGTTACCAGTAGTGTATATGTATGGACACAGATACTGGATGGATGAAAGACAAATCACGGTTGCTTTCTGTTTGGACCCAATACAAATGGCACCGCCATGTGTATGGACCCGTTTGATGGGTCACACAGCGCCAGTACCAGGATAGTATTATCAGTGTCGGACTGGGGAGCCAAGGGCCCATCAGTAACATAGACTTTGGGGGGCCCACTTTTCACCGGCATGCAAATATTACACTACCCTTGTTCACAAATTTACCTTCACCTCGATATAATAGTTTGGTAAATCAACTGACATGCAGATTTTTTCTATACAGAATGAATTATGCCAAGTACTGCCCATATAATGGCGTTGGGGCCCACCGGGGATTTCCGTTCCCCTATGGGCCAGTCCGAGCCTGAGTATTAGGGCGTGTTTTCACTTGCGAGGAACACGTCCGTGTCTCGCATGTGGAAACAAAGCTCTGGCGCCGGCACTCCGGAGCGGAGCGTGCGGCTCCATGTGTTCCTATGCGGCCGCACGCTCCGCTCTGCAGTGCCGGCACCAGAGCTTCGTTTCCACATGCGAGACACGGACATGTTCCTCGCAAGTGAAAACAAGTCCTTACGTACTGAGTGGGCCTTCAGTCACCCCATGTACCTAGTGGAGAAAATACTTGTGTGCATTCTTAAAAATACAGATATAGCGATTTTGAAGAAGGCTTCGTTTTGAACCAAAAGAAAGTGTAAATAAATCTATTTGGATCTACCTTGAAGCGTGGTGCCACTCATCGTCTACAGCAGCGTAATCCTCTCCACACGCCTATCCTCCATCATAAATCCATATTCAAAACCTTAGTCACAGACTACAAGTGCAGCTGCCTAGATCTTACACACAACTGTGCTCCCGTATAAATCTCAACTCCTAGCCTCTGACAAAATGCACAACTGCAGGAAGGAAACCACATGAAGACTTTTGGAAAAATTTACAGAAAAAAAAAAATCGTGATCGCATTGTGCGCACAGAATTTGGTCACAACATTTCAAGTGAATCAGTCACCTGGTTTTCCCAATATATAGTAGGGCCAGCATCGTTAAGCCCTCTTTTACAGCATTTTGTTCTGTAAGTGTGCCCCGTATGCAAGGCCCAAAAAAGACTGTTTATTATACTTACAGACAGGGTGGTCCAGTCCGATGGGCTTCTCCGGTCTTGATCCGGTGCCTCTTTTCTTATAATTGCCGTCTTCCTTCTCCGCTTCATGTGGATGGCGCGACCTATGTCACCCACACAGTGTCTCCCATCAACGCTCCTACGCACTCCTCTTTGCCCTGTCCAGGGCAGAGCACTGTAACACCAGAGACTCCCATCGGACCAGATTTCATCGTGAGCAGCATAATGAAGGGACTTTTTTTGTGTTTCTCCATATTGAATTGGGGACATACATACAGCATACCAGAATGCTATAAAAGCAGGCTTAAAGGTGCTGGCCCTACTTTATATTGGGAAAATCTGCTGACAGGTTCCTTTTAAAATATATATTAAAGTGTAAGCATCTTTTTAAATTTTATTTCATAAATCAATAGAAGACATGAAAGTAAGCAATTTTGTAACATTTTATCAGAAAAATCCGCTTCTCGCTCTTCGTGGACTGATCAGTGATTTTCACAATTTTCAGCTCACAGGTAAAATCTGTCTTCAGTGAAGGTGGAGATGGCAGTTGCTACACATAGGATTCTTTGTAGATTGAAGGGGGAGGAGCTCAGACTAGCTCCTCCTCTCCATCATCATGTTAGAAGCAGCTGCCCATCTCCTATCTCAGTAATGTAACATTGTGTCTACAGATGTTACCTGTGAATTGAGAATTTTGAATATGACTTGGTCCGTCTAGAAGGAGAGAGAGGCAGATTTCTTTCATAAAATACATCACAAAGTTGCTTACTTTCATGTGTACTATTGATTTGTGCAATGAAAATTAATACATATTACACTATAATTCTTGGGTCACCACAATCACCATTATGGGGTCCCCTACTTGATCAAATTTGCATACTGAAGGCCTGCAGTCAAGCATGTACACTGCTGCTTTATACTAATCTGTGGGAGTTCTAGAAACAGCCAAGTGCAAGTATTTTAAGAAGGTTATATGGTAAACCTATGCCTTTTGTTTTCAGAATAAATTCCGCATCCAGTCGCCCGAAACGGGAACACCAGTCAAGATCGATAATGTCCGTACTAGACTCAGACGAAAGACTACAACATAATGGGATCTCCAGCGGTTCATCCACAAAGTTATCAGGTACAGGTGACCTTCTTTGTTCTTTCCATCTAAGGTTAAATTCCAACAATAAGTTTTTATGCTGGGTACACTGAGCAGGTCCAGTATATGTGCCTACAATACAGCTCTGTCAGTTGAGACACAGGTTTCCAGAGCGGTGTTTTTTTAGGCTGTGTGCACACGATGCGGAATTGGTGTGGATGCGCAGCGGACTTTTCCACGCAGAAACGCTGCAGTTCCGCAAAGTGATTTACAGTACAATGTAAATAAATAGAAAAAAAAATGCTGTGCTAATGGTGCGGAAAAATCCGCATGAAAACCGCTGCGGATCAAAAGAAATAGCATGCTACTTCTTTTGTGCAGAACTGCAGCGTTTCTGACCCTTTCCATTATAGAAATCCACAGAGGTAAAAAAAACGCACAAATTCCGCAACAAAAACGCGGCCATTTTCCTGAAGCATCTCAACTGCAGGAAAATGGACGCCGCGATCTCCATCTGCGCACGCGCGGCATACAGCGGCCATTTTCCTGAAGCCCCGGGCAGCAGAGGAGTCCATATGCGCACGCGTGGCCTCAGGAAGATGGCCGCCCCCACAGATCACCAGGGAAATAGCGCCGATCGCGCGTTTTTTCTTCTCCTGCCCAGTGGATTCAAAAGATGGGCATGCGCAAACCACTACGCCACCAACGGAAATATATGCAAGATCTGGGGGAAGAACCAGCGATGTCGCTACGCCCATCTGACCTGACCAGCCTGATTGACAGGCGAAAACGGCGACTTTGGTAAGTTATTTCGGCAGCTTAGGGGTGGAATCAGGGTACACAAAATACACTATAGTAACACACAGCTCAGGCCCTATTTAACAGTATTTTTATCTCGTACTGAAAAACCGGGGTGACAGGTTCCCTTTAAGGGGTTGAATGATTTGGATTGGAGCTGGCTGCAGCAGGTTGTCAAATAAGTATTACATGTATAGCAACTTGAGGCTATGTGCACACATTGCAGATTCGTGTGCGGATTTTTCCGCACCATTTTTGCAAAATCCGCAGGTAAAACCCACTGCGTTTTACCTGCGGATTTTGTGTGGGTTCCACCTGCGAATTCCTATTGAGGAGCAGGTGTAAACCGCTGCGGAATCCGCACAAAGAATTGACATGCTGCGGAAAATACAACGCAGCGTTTCCCCATGGTATTTTCCGCACCATGGGCACTGCGGATTTGGTTTTCCATAGGTTTACATGGTACTGTAAACCTGATGGAAAACTGCTGCAAATCCGAAGCCAAATCTGCAACGTGTGCACATAGCCTAAAATGATATACCCATCTCCAAGATCCTATTCCAATATATAGTAGGTGTAATAATAATATTAGCAAATACCTCCAATTAAAAAAAGTAGTATAGTTTTTCTTCTTCACCATAGTCTTCCTCAAGTGCAGGCATTGCAGGACCTTAGCAAGGTCCTGCAATGCCTGCACGTGAGAAAAGAGACATAGTCAATAAGAAAGCCTATAATATGTTTCTGATTGGAGGTATTTTCTATTATTATAATTACTACACCTACTACATATTGGGATAGGATCTTGGAGATGGGAATATCCCTTTAAGGGGTTAATAACACTATCAGAACGTGTCATTTTTTTTAGTTAAGGTAGTGTCATATGGTGTTTGATATATGTGAACAATAGTTTTCACTATAAAATAACTACTGCAGTTTTGACAGCTGTAACAGAAATGACCTTGGTTAATAACAGCGCTTATTAACCGTTTGTATTCCCCTAGGTTCTACCATGCATTTGGATCAGCCTTGTTGCAGAGCGCTATATGACTTTGACCCTGAGAATGAAGGTGAACTTGGCTTCAAAGAAGGCGATATCATCACATTAACCAACCAAATTGATGAGAACTGGTTCGAAGGCATGGTCAATGGGGAATCGGGGTTCTTTCCAATTAATTATGTTGAAGTTGTAGTTCCCCTCCCACAGTGAACATCACACTGACTACTGGAGGCAATGGCACCATCTTACAAATAGACTCTTAAAACCTTCTTGAATGTGGCATTCTGTGAACGCCTTGCTACTTGAGTGACTCCAATTTTATTGTGTCATCTCTTTTATATGTATTTATTTTGTATCGATTTTTATTTTTATGAAAGCATTGACACGGTTACGAGGACGTGCAAAAGAGATTCTATTTTGTCATTGTTCGAAGATTGTTTCATATGTGACACCTGTTGCATGGATGTTGACGATTTTTAATTTTTTATTTCTTAGACCCTTTTAAAGTATTTTAAGCACACGGAAATCTGGAGGGGGTCAAACTTATTTTCCTTACGAAAATTCGAAAACACTTTCTATACTGTGAATACTCTAATACATGTTGCACAATTCAGAGTTATAATTCTGTGTCAAACGTGTTATGTTGTCTTAATATATACAGCTATGTCTATATGACCAAATATAATAAAATATATCCTGAAATTATTTTTTAAATTTGTTAGTAAAAGAGAAAGTGCCTTGCATTTCTGATGCTGTAGAAATTGTATCTTTTATGAAAAGTCCATTTTCATAGAATGTTAGGAGTTGGAAGGGACCTCCAGAGTCATCGTGTCAAACCCCCTGCTCAATGCAGGAGTCACTAAACCATCTCAGACAGCTTTCTGTCCAGCCTCTGTTTGAGGACTTCCATTGAAGGAGGACTCACCACTAGTGATGAGCTAGTATACTCATTACTCGGGTTTTCCCGAGCATGCTCGGGTGGTCTCCGAGTATTTTGGAATGCTCGGGGATTTAGTTTTCATCGCCACAGCTGCATGATTTGTGGCTGCTAGACAGGCTGAATACATGTGGGAATTCCCTAACAAGCAGGCAACCCCCACATGTATTCAGGCTGTCTAGCAGTCGCAAAACATGCAGCTGCGGCGATGAAAACTAAATCTCCGTGCACGCCAAAATACTTGGAGACCACCCGAGCATGGTATGAGTATAAGGATGATCCCTCTACACTGACATGCATTCAGATATTTGTAGACAGCTATTAAGTCTCCTTTTAGCCTTCTTTTTTGCAACCTAAACATTCACAGATCCTTTAACTGTTCCTCGTAGGACATATTTTGCAGTCCACTCAACATTCTGGTAGATCTACTCTGAACTTGCACCAGTTTTTTTAAAGTCTTTTTAAAATGTGGTGCCCTGAACTGGACACAGTATTCCAGATGAGGCCTGACCAAGGAAAAGCAGAGGGGGGTAATTACTTCACGTGATCTAGACTCTATGCTTCTCTTAATACATCCTGGAACTGTGTTTGCCTTTTTTTGTTGCTGTATCAAACTGTTGACTCGTGCACTCTGTGATCTATTAATATAATCAAGTCTTTTTTTCCCCCCATACTTACTGGTTCTTAGTTCTATTCTTCCCATTCTATAGATGTAATTTTAGTTTTTCTTGCCCAGATGTAGAATTTTGATTTTCTCCCTGTGAAATATTCTATTTGCTGCCCATTGTTCAATCTTACATAGATCTTTCTGAATCCTTTCTATCTTCAGTAGTGTTAGCTATCCCTCCTAGCTTTGAATCACCTGCAAATTTGATTAGTTTTACCTCCAGTTCTCTTATCTAGATTATTCATAAAAAATAATTACTTACCAGTAATTTAGTTTTCCAGAATCCATGACAGCACCATACGAGAGAGAGGATCTGTGTTGTGAGTTCTGTTTTTGGGCTCCCTCTGGTGGTTACTGATGGTACTGGGTGACTTGTCTTTCCTGGGTTTCTGGGTTCCACCTGTTCCATCAGCATATGGGAGTTTCCTATTTATCCTGGCTTTGCTGGCATTTCCTCGCCGGTTATCAATGTATCCAGTGTGTCTTGTTACCTCTGCTCCCTGCTCCTAGAACCTTCTGGACAAGCTAAGTTTGGATTTTCCTGTTTTGTGTTTTGCTTAATTTGGTTTTTAGTCCAGCCTGCAGATTTGTGATTCTCTGCTGCTGGTTGCTCTAGTGGGCTGAAATTGCTTTTCATGTACCATGAGTTGGCACATGAGTTCAAGTAATTTCAGGATGGTTTTTTGAAGGGTTTTTCGCTGACCGCGCAGTTCACTTTTGTATCCTCTGCTATCTAGCTTTAACGGGCCTCATTTTGCTGAAACTGTTTTCATACTACGTATGTGCTTTCCTCTCATTTCACCGTCATTATATGTGGGGGGCTGCTATTTGCTGTGGGGTATTTCTCTGGAGGCAAGAGAGGTCTGTGTTTCTTCTGATAGGGGAAGTTAGATCTTCGGCTGGAGCGAGACGTCTAGGATCATCGTAGGCACGTTCCCCGGCTACTTTTATTTGTGTGTTAGGTTCAGGGTCGCGGTCAGCTCAGGTTCCATCGCCCTAGAGCTTGTTTGTATCTGTGCTTGTCCTTTTTGTGATCCCCTGCCATTGGGATCATGACAGTATAACCGGCCCACAAAGTGTTAATTGTATTGGCTGAAGTAGGAGGATTAGTAGTCTGAGGAAGTTTTTTTTTTTTTTTTTTTCCCCTCAGAGTTTGCTGCCTAGCCTTATTGCAGCCTGGCTACTTCCTCCTCCTCTTAATCTTTGAATGGCTCTGATCTCAGCTGTTTATCATGGACGTCCAGAGTTTGGCTTCCAGCCTGAATAATCTTGCCACTAAGGTTCAAAATATACAGGATTTTGTTATACATGCTCCTATGTCTGAACCTAGAATTCCTGTCCCAGAGTTTTTTTCTGGAGATAGATCTCGTTTTCTGAATAATTGCAAGTTGTTTCTTTCTTTGAAATCTCGCTCCTCTGGAGACCCTGCTCAGCAAGTCAAGATAATTATATCTTTCCTGCGGGGTGACCCTCAGGATTGGGCATTTGCATTGGCACCAGGGGACCCTGCGTTGCTTAATGCAGATGCGTTTTTTCTGGCATTGGGTTTGCTCTATGAGGAACCTAACCAAGAGATTCAGGCTGAAAAAGCTTTGTTGGCCCTCTCTCAGGGGCAAGATGAAGCAGAAATTTATTGTCAAAAATTTCGGAAGTGGTCGGTACTTACTCAGTGGAATGAGTGCGCTCTGGCTGCAAAGTTTAGAGATGGCCTTTCTGAGGCCATTAAAGATGTTATGGTGGGGTTCCCTGCGCCTGCTGGTCTGAATGAGTCTATGACTATGGCTGTTCAGATTGATCGGCGTTTACGGGAGCGCAAACCTGTGCATCATTTGGCGGTGTCGTCTGAACCGTCACCTGAGATAATGCAATGTGATAGAATTCAGTCCAGAAGTGAACGGCAAAAGTATAGGCGGAAAAAAGGGTTGTGCTTTTATTGTGGTGATTCAGCTCATGTTATATCAGCATGCTCTAGACGCACAAAAAAGGTTGATAAGTCTGTTGCCATTAGTACTTTACAGTCTAAGTTCATTCTGTCTGTGACTCTGATTTGTTCATTATCATCCATTTCCGTCGATGCCTATGTGGATTCAGGCGCTGCCCTGAGTCTTATGGATTGGTCATTTGCCAATCGCTGTGGGTTTAGTCTGGAGCCTCTGGAAGTCCCTATTCCTTTGAAGGGAATTGACTCTACACCTTTGGCTATGAATAAACCTCAGTACTGGACACAAGTGACCATGCGTATGACTCCCGTTCATCAGGAGGTGATTCGCTTCCTGGTACTGTATAATTTGCATGATGTTCTAGTACTTGGTCTGCCATGGTTACAAACTCATAATCCAGTCCTTGACTGGAAATCAGTGTCTGTGTTAAGCTGGGGTTGTCAGGGGGTTCATGATGATGCACCTCCGATTTCTATCGCTTCATCTACTCCTTCTGAGATTCCTGTGTTTTTGTCTATCGGGATGTTTTTGAGGAGCCTAAGCTCAGTTCGCTTCCTCCTCACAGGGATTGCGATTGTGCTATAAATTTAATTCCGGGCAGTAAATTTCCTAAAGGTCGTTTGTTCAATCTTTCAGTGCCAGAGCATACTGCTATGCGGGATTATGTTAAGGAGTCCTTGGAAAAGGGACATATCCGTCCATCTTTGTCCCCTTTGGGAGCAGGTTTTTTTTTCGTAGCCAAGAAAGATGGTTCCTTGAGGCCTTGTATAGATTATCGTCTTTTGAATAAGATTACCGTAAAATATCAGTATCCTTTGCCATTGTTGACTGATTTGTTTGCTCGCATTAAGGGGGCTAAATGGTTCACTAAGATTGATCTTCGGGGTGCGTATAATCTTATACGAATAAAGCAAGGTGATGAGTGGAAAACCGCATTTAATACGCCTGAGGGCCATTTTGAGTATTTGGTAATGCCTTTTGGACTTTCTAATGCTCCTTCAGTCTTCCAGTCCTTTATGCACGATATTTTCCGTGAATATCTGGATAAATTTATGATTGTGTATTTGGATGATATTTTGGTTTTTTCTGATGACTGGGAGTCTCATGTTCAGCAGGTCAGGAAGGTGTTTCAGGTCATGCGGGCCAATTCCTTGTTTGTAAAAGGCTCAAAGTGTCTTTTTGGAGTCCAGAAGATTTCTTTCTTGGGGTATATTTTTTCCCCTTCTACTATTGAGATGGATCCCGTCAAGGTTCAGGCTATTTGTGACTGGACGCAGCCTACATCTCTTAAGAGTCTACAGAAGTTCTTGGGCTTTGCTAATTTCTATCGTCGTTTTATAACTAATTTTTCTAGTGTTGTTAAGCCTTTGACGGATTTGACTAAGAAGGGTGCTGATGTTGCTAATTGGTCTCCTGCGGCTGTGGAGGCCTTTCAGGAACTTAAGCGCCGGTTTTCTTCTGCTCCTGTGTTGCGTCAGCCAGATGTTTCGCTCCCTTTTCAGGTTGAGGTTGATGCTTCCGAGATGGGAGCGGGGGCGGTTTTGTCACAGAGAAGCTCCGATGGTTCAGTGATGAAGCCATGCGCGTTTTTTTCTAGAAAGTTTTCGCCGGCTGAGCGGAATTATGATGTTGGTAATCGGGAACTTTTGGCCATGAAGTGGGCATTTGAGGAGTGGCGTCATTGGCTAGAGGGTGCTAGACATCGTGTGGTGGTCTTGACTGATCACAAAAATTTGATTTACCTTGAGTCTGCCAGGCGTCTGAATCCTAGACAGGCTCGTTGGTCACTGTTTTTCTCTCGTTTCAATTTTGTGGTTTCATACCTGCCAGGTTCAAAGAATGTGAAGGCGGATGCTCTTTCTAGGAGTTTTGTGCCTGACTCCCTTGGAAATTCTGAGCCCTCTGGTATCCTTAGGGATGGGGTGATTTTGTCTGCTGTCTCCCCAGACTTGCGACGTGCTTTGCAGGAGTTTCAGGTGGTTAAACCTGATCGTTGTCCGCCTGAGAGACTGTTTGTTCCGGATAATTGGACCAGTAGAGTCATCTCCGAGGTCCATTCTTCTGCGTTGGCAGGTCATCCTGGAATATTTGGTACTAGAGACTTGGTGGCCAGGTCTTTTTGGTGGCCTTCCTTGTCGAGGGATGTGCGTTCTTTTGTGCAGTCTTGTGAGGTTTGTGCTCGGGCTAAGCCTTGCTGTTCTCGGGCCAGTGGATTGTTGTCACCTTTGCCTATCCCGAAGAGGCCTTGGACGCACATTTCCATGGACTTTATTTCGGATCTCCCTGTCTCTCAAAAAATGTCCGTTATCTGGGTTGTGTGTGATCGCTTTTCTAAAATGGTTCATCTGGTACCCTTGCCTAAGTTGCCTTCCTCCTCTGAGTTGGTCCCTCTGTTTTTTCAGAATGTGGTTCGTTTGCATGGGATTCCTGAGAACATCGTTTCTGACAGGGGATCCCAGTTTGTGTCTAGATTTTGGCGGACTTTCTGTGCTAAGATGGGCATTGATTTGTCCTTTTCGTCTGCATTCCATCCTCAGACGAATGGCCAGACTGAACGAACTAATCAGACCTTGGAAACTTATTTAAGGTGTTTTGTTTCTGCTGATCAGGATGACTGGGTTACCTTTTTGCCGCTGGCCGAGTTTGCGCTTAATAATCGGGCTAGTTCTGCTACCTTGGTTTCTCCTTTCTTTTGTAATTCGGGGTTTCATCCTCGTTTTTCCTCTGGTCAGGTGGAACCTTCTGATTGTCCTGGAGTGGACATGGTGGTGGATAGGTTGCATCGGATTTGGAGTCATGTGGTGGACAATTTGAAGTTGTCCCAGGAGAAGGCTCAGCAGTTTGCTAATCGCCGTCGCCGCGTGGGTCCTCGACTTCTTGTTGGTGACTTGGTGTGGTTGTCTTCTCGTTTTGTTCCTATGAAGGTCTCTTCTCCTAAGTTCAAGCCTCGGTTCATCGGTCCCTATAGGATCTTGGAAATTCTTAACCCTGTGTCGTTTCGTTTGGATCTCCCGGCATCGTTTGCTATTCATAATGTGTTTCATCGGTCGTTGTTGCGGAAGTATGAGGAACCTGTTGTTCCTTCTCTTGAGCCTCCTGCTCCAGTGCTGGTGGAGGGAGAATTGGAGTATGTTGTGGAGAAGATCTTGGATTCTCGTGTTTCCAGACGGAAACTCCAGTATTTGGTCAAGTGGAAGGGTTATGGTCAGGAGGATAATTCTTGGGTGGTTGCCTCGGATGTTCATGCTGATGATTTGGTTCGCGCTTTTCATAGGGCTCATCCTGGTCGCCCTGGTGGTTCTCGTGAGGGTTCGGTGACCCCTCCTCAAGGGGGGGGTACTGTTGTGAGTTCTGTTTTTGGGCTCCCTCTGGTGGTTACTCATGGTACTGGGTGACTTGTCTTTCCTGGGTTTCTGGGTTCCACCTGTTCCATCAGCATATGGGAGTTTCCTATTTATCCTGGCTTTGCTGGCATTTCCTCGCCGGTTATCAATGTATCCAGTGTGTCTTGTTACCTCTGCTCCCTGCTCCTAGAACCTTCTGGACAAGCTAAGTTTGGATTTTCCTGTTTTGTGTTTTGCTTAATTTGGTTTTTAGTCCAGCCTGCAGATTTGTGATTCTCTGCTGCTGGTTGCTCTAGTGGGCTGAAATTGCTTTTCATGTACCATGAGTTGGCACATGAGTTCAAGTAATTTCAGGATGGTTTTTTGAAGGGTTTTTCGCTGACCGCGCAGTTCACTTTTGTATCCTCTGCTATCTAGCTTTAACGGGCCTCATTTTGCTGAAACTGTTTTCATACTACGTATGTGCTTTCCTCTCATTTCACCGTCATTATATGTGGGGGGCTGCTATTTGCTGTGGGGTATTTCTCTGGAGGCAAGAGAGGTCTGTGTTTCTTCTGATAGGGGAAGTTAGATCTTCGGCTGGAGCGAGACGTCTAGGATCATCGTAGGCACGTTCCCCGGCTACTTTTATTTGTGTGTTAGGTTCAGGGTCGCGGTCAGCTCAGGTTCCATCGCCCTAGAGCTTGTTTGTATCTGTGCTTGTCCTTTTTGTGATCCCCTGCCATTGGGATCATGACAGATCTGCCCCCAAGGACAGAAAACCTACAGATTTAAAAGGCAGAGCCTCTCTTTCCACTTCAGTGGTATACAGAGCATGAGAGGACCTCCGTTTAATTAGTTAGAGCACATACACATATAAATAATATATATACATATTCGATAGGAATATACTTTCTTCCTGATATCCATACCAACTTTTTTTTTCTTTTCTGCTTCACCCAGTGAAAAAGTGCAAAGAATAAGAAAAGAACCCTAAAAAACCATAGTATGGAGGAGTAAAGAAAAGGTGCTGTCGTGGGTTCCGGAAAAACAAAATTACTGGTAAGAAACTATTTTTCCCCATCCCCACGACAGCACCATGCGAAAGATGTCAAAGAAATCCTTAGGGAAGGACCACCGCTTGAAGAACCTATCTCCCAAAGGATAGGAAGCATCAAAAGCATCCAAACCAACTGGTAGTGTTTAAAAAGGGTGGATGGTGAAGACCAAGTTGCTGCTCTACAAATCTGTTCAAGAGAGACATTAGCCCTTTCTGCCCACAAGGTAGATACTGCCCTTGTAGAGTGAGATTTCAAATTTTCAGGAGTGGGGTGTCCACCTAAAGAATGGGCTAGAGAAATTGCTAATCTAACCCATCTAGCAAGAGTCCCTCTAGATGCCGCCTGGCCGATGTTTGGACCCTGAAAAAGAATAAAGAGGTAGTTTTCCGCTACCCAGATGTGTTTTCTAAGTATTGTATTAGACACCTTGGGGCCTCTAGGGAATGAAATCTAGCCTTTTCATTTCTGGGGTCATTACAAAACGAAGGTAAACGAATCTCTTGAGACATAAGAGGATGAGGACACTTTACGGAGATAGTTGTCATTAGACCAGACCCAGCCTATCAGAGAGAACATTGGTAAACAGTTGGTTAACTGATAGAGCTTGTAATTCCCCGATCCTTCTAGCTGAGAAGAGGGCCACCAGTAGGATAGTTTTATAGGTCAGAATTTTAGGCTGTGCATCCGCTAAAGGCTCAAATGGGGATCTAGTTATGGCGTCTAAGACTAGATTTAGGTCCTATGGTGGAACCTAAGGCAGAGCACCTGCCTAGATCTGCCCAATAACAGTATGAACCTCACTAACCATGGGTGGTCAGTAGTGATGAACGAGTATACTCGTTGCTCGGGTTTTCCCAAGCACGCTCGGGTGGTCTCCGAGTATTTGTAACTGCTCGGAGATTTAGTTTTTATTGCCTCAGCTGCATGATTTACAGCCGAGACCGCTTCATTATATGTGGGGATTCCCTAGCAACGAGGCAATCCCCACATGTACTCAGGCTGGCTAGCTGCCGTAAATCATGCAGCTGCATCAACAAAAACTAAATCTTCATGCAGTTACAAATACTCGGGAGACCACCCGAGCATGCTCGGGAAAACCGGAACCGATTATCAAGCATAAATTCGGCACGAATAGGGTAGCAAAATGGCACGAATATCTTAAATTCATATTCAACGACTGGATCCGAACATATTTCGCTCAACTCTACCCATGAGCCCCTCACTACCATTAGTGTGAACCATGTTCTGTTGGGCCAAAGGGTTGCTATCAAGATCACCTTGACTTGATCCGACCGAATCTTCCTTAGAACTAACGGAATCAGGGAGATGGAAAGGCATATGCTAATTCCGGAGACCATTCATGGAGCAAAACAATTATCCCATAGGGGGACTCCCTCTGATTTAGGGAAAACTATTTTTGCCACCTTCCTGTTAATCTTGGATGCAAATGTCTGAGGTATAACTATCTCCTGAAATATTGACGAGTTCAATGGCCATTCATCCTGATATAGCAGATTATCTGAAAGAAAAAAAAAGAAAAAAAAACAATATCAAAGCAGACTAAGCCGTCATCAGCTGAGGGAGACAGGAGATTCTCTTCTGCCACCATCATGAGTTTCCATGTTTCTGCAATCTGCGACCTGGTCCTTCTGCCCCCTTGCTCGTTCATATAAAACTTATTGTCTGAAAAATCTTTAAGTTTTGTTTTTGTTTGTTTTTTTTAGACCAGGTCATGCTTCTACCACAGCCAACCTGACTGCTGTCAGTTCCTTCAGATTTGAGGAGACGTGTCAAAGCAAGTGACCAATGCCCCTGAAAAGCGGTTTTCCACATGTGCCCCCCAACCGAAGGGACTTGCATCCATGTTAACAGACGGATTCAAAATCTCTCAGGGAACTTTCTGTAACAGATTCTCTCGTCAGAGCCACCAAACTAGGGACTCCTGAGTTGTGCTTGATAGCAGTATTCTCCTGTCTAGGTGTCTCTTGCATCTATTTTCTGCCTCTAGAACCTCTCACTGGAGCGTTCTGAAATGTGCTTGTGCCCATGCAATTGCCGGAATGCACTTTGACAGGGACCCTAGGATAGACATGGTTCTCGTCAGCGATATTATTGGATTGCTGATCACACTGGAAGCCACCACTGTTATCTTGTCCATTTTCTTCCCTGGGAGAAAAGACCTCTGCTAGCATGAATCTAGCAGAATCCCCAGACACTTGTCTCCGCTCAGGAATCACTTAATTTCCTTGCATTTAACAGCCATTCCAGGGAAGTTAGGATGCTGGTCACGTGATTTAGCACCTGACTGCAGTTTAATCTGATTTTCTCCACTATCAGGAAGTTGTTTAAATATGGGACGAACAATAAGTCTTGCTTTCAGATATGGGACTGTAGCATCTTCTTCCTTTTTCTGGCTCCAGAACTTGAGTAAATACCCCCTTCTGTACCAAGTACAGGACTTCATGTTCTAAGGCCTGTTCTGCTTTTGAGGACTGGATTATTGTAAACTAGAATCTTTCTGGCGGGTGGGAGCTGAATTCTATCTTTACACCCCACTCTATGGAATCTGATATCCCTGGTATCCCCAGGGACTGTAGGGCTCCCTTGAAGGACAAGAAACCACAAGCAGGAAGAGAGGCTCCGTCTTTTAAATCTGTAGGTTTCTGGTCTTTTGGGGGGGAAGGGGCGGATCCACTCATGCGGTGCTGTTTTGTGAATGGGAAAATGTTGATCAACATTGGGGTCGGGACAGAGCCTTGTGGTACCCCACTTGAAACACTTCCGCTTGGATGTGCAACCATGTATTACCACTGTGAGTACACTCACTGAGCCAGTTGCAGTTAGGTCCATATATATTTGGACAGAGACAACAAAACAATTCAGATGCAGTTGAAGTTCAGACTTTCATTTGAGGGTATCCACATTAAAATTGGATGAACGGTTTAGGAGTTTCAGCTCCTTAACATGTGCCACCCTGTTTTTAAAGGGACCAAAAGTAATTGGACAGATTCAATAATTTGAAATAAAATGTTCATTTTTAGTACTTGGTTGAAAACCCTTTGTTGGCAATGACTGCCTGAAGTCTTGAACTCATGGACATCACCAGACGCTGTGTTTCCTCCTTTTTGATGCTCTGCCAGGCCTTCACTGCGGTGGTTTTCAGTTGCTGCTTGTTTGTGGGCTTTTCTGTCTGAAGTTTAGTCTTTAACAAGTGAAATGCATGCTCAATTGGATTGAGATCAGGTGACTGACTTGGCCATTCAAGAATATTCCACTTCTTTGCTTTAATAAACTCCTGGGTTGCTTTGGCTTTATGTATTGGGTCATTGTCAATCTGTAGTATGAAACGACGACCAATCAGTTTGGCTGCATTTGGCTGGATCTGAGCACACAGTATGTCTCTGAATACCTCAGAATTCATTCGGCTGCTTCTGTCCTGTGTCACATCATTAATAAACACTAGTGACCCAGTGCCACTGGCAGCCATGCATGCCCAAGTCATCACACTGCCTCCGCCGTGTTTTACAGATGATGTCGTATGCTTTAGATCATGAGCTGTACCACACCTTCGCCATACTTTTCTCTTTCCATCATTCTGGTAGAGTTTGAGCTTGGTTTCATCTGTCCAAAGAATGTTCTTCCAGAACTGTGCTGGCTTTTGTAGATGTTTTTTTTAGCAAAGTCCAGTCTAGCCTTTTTATTCTTGATGCTTATGAGTGGCTTGCACAGTGCAGTGAACCCTCTGTATTTACTTTCATGCAGTCTTTTCTGTATGGTAGATTTGGATGTTGATACCAGGGCTGTGGAGTCGGAGTTAGTTTTGGTTGGAGTCGGTAGAAATTTACCGACTCCAGCTTTGAAAAAAATGTATTAATATTTCATAATTGAACTTTCATATGAATTTTATAAATGTTACTCAAATATATATGTTCTATCAAACTATTAACAACAGTGATAAGCAGTTCTGCTGGAGATACATTTCTTACTTCTTGTGTGCCACTGTTCTCCACTGCCCTTATCTAATCTTATACTTGGTTAACCTCATGCTGCCCCAACCCCCCTACTTACAATGTATGAAACAAAGTGAAAATGTGTTGCAAATTCTTAGTAGTAAAGCTCCTCCTCTAGACTAGATGTTTGGTGTGCGTCTTCCAAGCATCTCACAGCTGCTACTCAGAAGAGGAAGACTGTAAGAAGTATTATCCTTTCAACAAACTTTGCATCAGTTAACTATGAGTACATACATGAGGAATAACAGTATTACTGACCACTATAACATTTGTACGACCTGGCAATAATTTTGTACAATTGTTTTTAGGAAAAACAATTGTCATTTGGATTGTGAATGCAGAATTAAAAACCTGACAATGTCAAATAAGCGTCACATTAAATCAGCTGTATTTTAACATTTCACCATCACTCAAGATAGAAAACATTATGTCTGTCTGCGTATGATAAATGATCCAGATGAAAACAAATGCTGTGAAGCCAAGATCAGTGCATATTCAGGCAAAGATAAAAATGCTCCTACCAGAGCTTCTAATCTAAAGAGAGACATTTACAGTGCTTTCATCCAGACGTACTGAAAGCAGTGGATGAGAAAGACTGCATCCAAACAAATGAACCAGTGCCCAGTTCTTCCAGCCAAACAAAGGAGCAGAGAACTTTGCAGCCATCAGTTGCAAGATATTTTGTCAGTGACAAAGTTACTGTGACAATGACAGTAGATACATTTAAAAAAACAGATCATAGCGCTTGTTGTAAAGGATAGTGTGCCTATTTCATTATTTTCACGACCAGCTTTTATGTGTCTGAATGGGGAAATGGCCCCAAAGCTTGGTGTTTCTCTGGAGAGAGAGTATTAGAAAATTAGTAATCGAAGAAGCTTTTAAACAAAAGGAAGAACTTAAAAATCCTCTCAAGGGACGCTTTCTGTTTCTTAAAATGGATGCCTGCACACGTCACAGAGTGAACTATTTTGCCATCAATGTCCGATTTGTTTGTGACAAAAATGAAATAGTTACCAATAGGGTTGAGCGAAACGGATTGTTCATTTTCAAAAGTCGCCGACTTTTGGCAAAGTCGGGTTTCATGAAACCCGACCCGATCCCTGTGTGGGGTCAGCCATGCGTTACGCCACTTTCGCGCCAAAGTCGCGTTTCGTATGACGCGCTTGGCGCCATTTTTTTCAGCCAATGAAGGGGCGTGGGCAGAGTGATGACATAGGTCTTAGGGGCGTGGACGCCTATCGCCATGTTGTCGCTTGTGCGCTGTAGCGATTTGCACTGTGTAACACCAGCTTTTCAGGAGAGAGAGAGAGAGAGAGAAAAAAAAAAATATCCAATTGGCTTTGCATTGGGTTTCGTGTTTCGGTCGATCCTCGACTTTTCGCCATAATCGGCCGATTTCACTCGACTCGACTTTTGAGATAGTCGGGTTTCGCGAAACCCGGCTCGACCCTAAAAAAGTCAAGGTCGCTCAACCCTAGTTACCAAGACATTGGCAGTAAAAGACACCAAAGCTCATCACACCAGTGAGTTTCTCCAGGTCTTGGTGGAAAAGGTTCTGCAAGACTATGAACTTAAAAAAGAGCAAGTTCTTTCTGTCGTAACTGACAATGCTTCAAATATAAGTACTATTAAGCTAATGAATGAGAGGAATTATGGTGACCAGCAGCTAGAAGAACATTCTGGGTCCACAGACACAAATGTTTGAAATAGAGGAACACAGTATTGTAACTGAGGAGCAAACTGAAGTTGCTTCAGATGAACAGCAACATGATAAGTTTAGATGATCTTGTTGAAACTGTCAATACGTTCTTTCATTCATCACATGCGCTGTGTTGTGCATACGCTACAGCTGGCTATAAGAGACAGTCTGCAAGAAGGACGTGCTGCTGCACTGATTGGCAAGGTGAGAAAATTGGCTACTGTTGCCAGAACCCCTAAAGTTGACTCAATTTTGAAGAGACGTGCTGGAAAAGGGGCAATTATTGATCAAGCCACACGATGGGGCAGTACTTACTTAATGATTCAGCGCTTGGTTGAACGGAAAACCTTTCTAGTAGACATGGCTAACCCTCAACTAACGCTACATAAGTCAGTGGAATCAGGTGACTGAGCTGAAAAAATTGCTAGAGCACCCATTTACAGTGACTAAAAAATTACAAGCAGAGGACTTAACTCCAGGTATTTTCTTAACCTTTGTCAGGCTGCATAATTTTACAACGTTAACAGGCTGCAGAGGTACAATTGTACCTTCATATATATTTTATTGAAATTTGGCCAATATATTCTGGACCAAAACTGCAGAGATGTCACGAAATTTCAGCCCTCTACGGCTTTTCGAAAAAAAGTTATTGCAATTTTAAAACAGATTAGTTACAATTGTACCTACTCAGCCGGACGAAGGTTAAAGGAGTGGAAGAACCTGATGTTTCGCCTGTCCCAAAGAGGAGGGTTAATTGCAAGTGGCATTGCTACATCAATGAAACGGAGAGAGGAGCTACTATTACAAAATAACATTCTTTTGGCAGCTGTTTATGTAGACCCAATGCATCGGATTCTTCTAGATGATCAACAGCTAACTAAAGGAAAAGAAGCACTGTTTGAAATAGCAGTAAGAATGAAAGGGTTGCAGAACAGTAAGAAGGAACAAGAAGAATTTGGTCGTCCTGCCACATCTCATCAACTAATGAAGAATTTAATTTCGAAAAATATTTGGATCACAAGGACCGTAAAAAAGCATTCACGCATAGAAGAGTTATCCTCATCAAAGAACCCAGCCAGTACATTTCAGCAGAATTTTTCATGTGCACTAAAAGAAATTGAGAAATTTGACCGTTCATCAAAAATAACAGTGCAACAAGCGATTCCTCTGTATCCTGACATTGTCAGAGATGTTGCCCGAGTGGTTACTGCTTTGCCACCAACCCAAGTTAGTGTAGATAGGTTGTTCTCTGCTCTCAAAATAATTAGATCAGATTTGAGGGCATCCATGAAGGAGGATCTGACAGAGGCAATACTTTTTCTGAGGACAAATTTATAGATTTCTTCTTATTAACTGCATAACAGTGTTTATTGCATATTTACTTACAAGAGTTTAGAAAAGTTATTTGCTATATTCTAATAAATATAGTTTTTGCTCTAAGTGGTCTGATTACTTATAAGATGGTGAGAAACTGAATAAGCACGATGTTAATATTTGACAACAGTAAATTTATTGTTACGAATTGGCCATTTATGAAGGAGTCGGAGTCACAACTGTGGCTTTCCAGCCCTGATTGATATGCCTACCTCCTGGAGAGTGTTGTTCACTTGGTTGGCTGTTGTGTTTCTCTTCACCATGGAGATTATTCTGCTATCATCCACCACTGTTTTCCGTGGGCACCCAGATCTTTTTGCATTGATGAGTTCATCAGTGCTTTCTTTCTTTCTCAGGATGTACCAAACTGTAGATTTTCTCACTCCTAATATTGTAGCAATTTCTTGGATGGGTTTTTTCTGTTTTCGCAGCATAAGGATGGCTTGCTTCACCTGCATGGAGAGCTCCTTTGACCGCTTGTTTACTTCACAGCAAAACCTTCCAAATGCAAGCACCACACCTCAAATCAACTCCAGGCCTTTTATCTGCTTAATGGAGAATGACATAACGAAGGGATTGCCCACACCTGTCCATGAAATAGCCTTGGAGTCAATTGTCCAATTACTTTTGGTTCCTTTAAAAACAGGGTGGCACATGTTAAGGAGCTGAAACTCCTAAACCCTTCATCCAATTTTAATGTGGATACCCTCAAATGAAAGCTGAAAGTCTGAACTTCAACTGCATCTGAATTGTTTTGTTTAAAATTCATTGTGGTAATGTCTATAACCAAAATTAGAAAAATGTTGTCTCTGTCCAAATATATATGGGCCTAACTGTATAAATCAACAAACCGTAGCCTTATCAATCCTATATTAGGTAATTTTTTCAATAAATATAGTATTAGATGCTTTATCAAATGCTTTGCTGAAGTCGAGATATAGCATATTTACTGCATTTCCCTGATCCCAACCCAGTCAGTGATTCCATCATAGAATAAAATTACAGTATTTTTCAGACTAGAAGACACTTTCACCCCCCCAACTTTCCGAGGAAAATTGGGGTACATCATAGTACAGACATAGCTTACCGGGAAGGAGAGGGTGATGGCAGTGGGGCGATGCTGCAGGCCCTGGGCTGGGAGTAGGGGGTTCTCCTGGCAGTATGAGGCAAGAACCATTAGAACCATTAGGTCCCGATGATGGGCTTCAGAAAAAAATGGCACATTGTAGATGCATGCGCAGATCTTGGGTCAACGACAAGCCAAGATCTCAATCTGCCCACTGCCAGATCAGTGGCTCCTGCCTCGCAGTGCCGATCCCTCATCCCAGCCCAGGGTCCGCAGCATCACCCCACTCATGCCACAGTGACCATGCCTTCTGTGACCCTGCGATAAGCTAAAGCCAGACAATAAGACCGACTTTTCCACCCCACATTAAAACTTTTTTTTTCCCTCCTCTTGAATTTGTAGATTAGTCTGGCATGACCGGTTTGCTACAACTCATGCTGGTCTGGTTGATTACTTAATTGTTGTCCAAGTACTGGTAACCATAAAAATGCTCACAGCCATGAATGGCCACAAGGAAAGCTGTCCAGACAGAAAGTTGCCCACATGGGAAAAGTAACAGGTATCACACCCCTCCTCCAGTAATATGTTATATCTAGTGATGAGCGAGTGTACTTGTTGCTCGGGTTTTCCCGAGCACGCTCGGGTGACCTCAGAGTATTTTTTAGTGTTCGGAGATTTAGTTTTCATCGCGGCAGCTGAATGATTTACAGCTAGTAGCCAGGCTGAGTAGATGTGGGGTTTGCCTGGTTGCTAGGGAATCCCCACATGTAATTAAGCAGGCTAGTAGCTGTAAATCATTCCGCTGCCGTGATGAAAACTAAATCTCCGAGCAGTCAAATTCTTGGAGGTCACCCAAGCGTGCTCGGGAAAACCAGAGCAATGAGTACACTCGCTCATCTCTAGTTATATCGCACCAGACCCTGTGTGCAGTATGACCCCAGATCTAGCTGTAACAGCCTTTGCCAGATTTTCCATATGGGAATAGAACCTTAGTCCCATTCAACTATTTTAATAATCTTTGGTTATTTTGTCCATATGGGCAACTTTACTTGTGAGCATTTTTCATGGGACCCCAAATACTTATACATGCGGTTTAATAATTTGTTCAAAGAACTTTCCTGGTATAGAAGTAAGGCTCAGTGGCCTGTAATTTCTTTGCTACATCTTCGTTCCTCTTTGAAAATAGAGTATTGGAGAAGGGCAAATGTCCCCAAGGAAGGGGTGGTGGTGGGGGATCATAATATGCCATACAGGGTACTAAATTTTTGCACTAGTACAGCAATTTTTTATCAAACTGTATAAGTCCACTATCAGAGTGATCTCTCTTTTAGGTCATGTACATAAAACCATGTGTTCAGACCACAATGCCCAAGTCAACCGTGGTTCTCCTTACACAAGTGAAGTGTCTCAGGCATAATTGAGGCCATTCTGGTCAGAAATCCTGGACAACCCCTTTAAGGTATTAGATGTTCACAAAAGATTAGTTTCCTTTTGTATGATCAGTACTTTACACAATTTTGACACATACCAAGGCACCATGCTGCCAGTCAAAATCATTTTTTTTAGCAATCCTATTACAAAATAATGTAAAGACTACACCACTGTTTAGCTTTTGTGCTTTTACATCATCTTTGGGGTCAATACATTTATTTATAGGGCTTCAATAACTACAGGAACAACCCTGTTACAAAATAAGCAAATAAGGTTTTTAACCCTGCTGTTGTCTTCGGTCTGGGGAGACCGATTTTGAACTTTGGTATTTTTGGGAGTGTTCAAGATGCGGTTCTGAAACTTGTGGTTGATTGACTTAAATGAGGATGGGTCGGTTGGCCATGGGTTTCAGAGCCGCATCTTGAATATTTTAAAGAATATTGAAGTTCAAGGTCGGTCGTTTTTGACCAAAGACAACAGCAGGGTTAAAAGCAAAACAAAACTCAAAAATACTTGAGACACTTTGCATGGCTTGTGTATATGGGCAGGAACAAGTCTCATACAGCCTACACAATAGAATATACAAGAGGTTACATTTCCGCTGCGTGTAGCGCCCATTGCTATAGATAACATGTTTATCGCAAGTTGTTTTTTTTTTCTTCAAATTTGATAAAAAAGAAAAAAGACAAACTGGCAAAATATTTTTATTAACGTTTTATCTGAAAAACTAGAAGTTATTTACAATTAACAATAAATATAACACTATTAACATAACCACAAATGACATCCTAAAATATTTTCTTTATAACAGAGTACCAGATTATTCCTTTACATCAGAGCAAGAAATTTCCACCATCTGTGGTGACAAGAAAAGAGTGAAATATTTCTGGAAAATATAAAAATGGGTGAAATATTTTTACATTTTAGCTCCTTGGTTCTGCCCAATCTTTGAAAAATAATATATATGTTATAGTTGCAGTAAAAAGAAAAAATGACCTAGTCGTACGATAAGGTGGAACCATCACGCTTTACACTGGAATGAACACCAGAAATATAATGCAAATATGGAAACTATCCCATTTTACCATCTTTAGTCCAGATTATGCTAACTTGGCAGTAAATGAAATGGGCATGATTCTTTAATTTTGGACAAAACAAAAAACATTCACAGACGTAAAAATGCCTAAATAAATGGAAACTAACCATTTAGTGAAAAACCTCATTAAAGGTCATTAAAGAGAATAATTCTAGAGTATCTATAGTGTACCAGACTATGGAGGGACAAAATCTATTGACAAGGAGAATGTTAGCCCTCAGTTGTCAATTCATGCATTGAATAACGGAGCGAACAATTAAGAAGAAAATGCTTCAAAATACAAGTATTACCTAAAACAGATGTAAGGAGAGACTAAATGTCTCTGCATATTAATTGTTTAAAACAGAAAAATAAAGGGGGGAAAAAAAACCCACCCCAACCAAAATCATCAGCCCTATCAGCACTCCTTGACTGAAACATTCCGTTTTCATGGCTCGTACGCGGCACAATGGTATACTGGCAGCTATCAATATATAGGCACTTAACATTCTGAATTTGCTAGACTAATGATTTCTGCATTCCAGTTCCTTACACTTAAGCTAAACAGAAATAATGAAAGACAATTACAGAAGAAGGGAACTAAACACCGCACAACACATCAGTATAACTAACAATGCATTCCTGTGTTTGCAACTTTTTCAAAAAAGAAAAAATGGCTCAGCTGCTAACATTTCAGTGCAATCTATACAGTACAAAAATAATAAGCACACAATGTGTCATATGGAAGACAGACAAAATCTGGGTCTAAAATATGAAACAATGTATAAAGTGATTTTTTATTTTACTAATTGATAATGGTCACACAAGTGGTAGAAGCGCCCAGTAAGCAAATACCACTAGAATATACTTTAGCTTTCTTCATGCCGTGTGGCTTATGGCCACATGGTAAACTGTAAAACGCTACTACTGTTCTCAAGGCACGTAGATGGTAACATATGACTGCCTGCTATGTACAGTGACGTGACCAGCCAGTACCCATGTAATACAGATATTTTCAATACTCTACAATATAGGAAAATCTGCCATACGAGAAAAAAATGAAACGTTATTTATAAAGAGACCACTATATACAAACTAATGTTATTGAAAAAGGTTTGTCGGTATAGGAAATTTGTGCTCTGCAGTCCACCTGTCCGGGAGGTTAGCCTTGAAATGAACGACTTCATTGAAATAAACAACAGTTCTCAGGGCTTACAGTAACAAAATCCTCCATATTCCATTGGAAAAACAAAAATACCTCCTCGCAATATGACAACTTGACGAACTGTTTGAAGGAACTGAATGGAAAAGACGGAGTTCACAGGAGACTATCCGATTCGGCATTGCCACTACATGAGGGAACAGCTGGCATCCACTGGCTGGTGGGGCTGAAAAGCAAAAGGATGAAAGAAGTCAAGTCTAAAATGTGATTTTATAACATAGGTGTGGGTCAGAGGCACTCCTGGAAGCTAAATCCCCCCATACACATTAGATAAAACTCTGGGGAGAATAGGGAGACCCCCATATCTGTTTAACAGACAGATGGCAGCGGGAAAGAGGGATCTTGACATTGGAATTTCAACAACCGATAATTTTGTCCTGTGGAAGGTACGCCTTTTGCGTCTTAGGCTATGTGCACACGTTCAGGATTTCTTGCAGAAAATTCCTGAGAAAAACCTGAAATTTTCTGCAGGAAATCTGCATGCGTTTTTTTTGCGCGTTTTAGTGGGAAATCCGCAAAAAAAACCCGCAAAATTAATGCACGCTGTTTTTTTTTTTTTACCGCGATGCGTTTTTTCACGGAAAAAAACGCATCATGTGCACAAAACATGCAGAATTCATTCAAAATGATGGGATGCATATTGTATGTTTTTTTTGCGGTTTTATAGCGTTTTTATCGCGAAAAAAAAACACGAAAAATCAGCAATGTGTGCACACAGCCTCAAGGTGGCTTTCTCAGAAAGCTCAGGCGCTAAACCAGCCGATTGTTCATGTGTATGGAGGAGGTGGGCTAAACAATCTAATGTTTATGGTGGCCTCTACATAACAGTAGGCAGCTTAACATCAACGGGTAGAATACAACACACTGGTTTTAGAGGCAGATCAGAGCTAAGCCAGCATCACTGCTGACAGATGAAGGATGTAGAACGCAGCCGCGTCTGTACTAAAGATGCAGATCCGACATATGCCTTATTTTGGGAAGGGGTTAAAAAGGAAACGGATTAGTATCTTTTTATAGTCCAGTCAAAATAAGGTTTGACCCGGAACAAATTCCAAGAAAGCGTTTTATGATTTTTTTTTTTATTACTATTATATGTGGGGAACAACATATTAAAAGTTTTCCAAAAATTGATCACCACAAAGGTCCTAACTATGATGTCATAAGACGATGACCGCCATCGCACTAAAAATAACGAATATTTCCATATTTCAAAGCTGTAGCTTTAGGTTACAGAAGAGTTTGCATTTTGTATACTATATATTTTCATATAACAATTTTTATACAAAGTTTTATACTAGCTACAGTACAGACCAAAAGTTTGGACACCTTCTCATTTAAATATTTTTCTGTATTTTCAATGACTATGAAATTTGTACATTCACACTGAAGACATCAAAACTATGAATTAACACATGTGGAATTATATACTTAACAAAAAAGTGTGAAACAACTGAAATTATGTCTTATATTCTAGGTTCTTCACAGCAGCCACCTTTTGCTTTGATGACTGCTTTGCACACTCTTGGCATTCTCTTGATGAGCTTCAAGAGGTAGTCACCGGGAATGTTCTTCCAACAATCTTGAAGGAGTTCCGAGAGATGCTTAGTACTTGTTGGCATTTTTGCCTTCACTCTGTGCGGTCCAGCTTGCCCAAAACCATCATCTTGCCAGGTAATCTAGTGTAGCACCCCATCACTCTCCTTCTTGGTCAAATAGCCCTTACACAGCCTGGAGGTGTGTTTGGGTCATGGTCCAACTAAACGCAAACCTGATGGAATAGCATGCCGTTGCAAAATGCTGTGGTAGCCATGCTGGTTCAGTATGCCTTCAATTTTGAATAAATCCCCAACAGTGTCACCAGCAAAGCACCCCCACACCATCACACCACCTCCTCCATGCTTCACGGTGGGAACCAGGCGTGTAGAGTCCATCCGTTCACCTTTTCTGCGTCGCACAAAGACACGGTGGTTGGAACCAAAGATCTCAAATTTGGACTCATCAGACCAAAGCACAGATTTCCACTGGTCTAATGTCCATTCCTTGTGTTCTTTAGCTCAAACAAGTCTCTTCTGCTTGTTGCCTGTCCTTAGCAGTGGTTTCCTAGCAGCTATTTTACCATGAAGGCCTGCTGCACAGTCTCCTCTTAACAGTTGTTGTAGAGATGTGTCTGCTGCTAGAACTCTGTGTGGCATTGACCTGGTCTCTAATCTGAGCTGCTGTTAACCTGCGATTTCTGAGGCTAGTGACTCAGATAAACTTATCCTCAGAAGCAGAGGTGACTCTTGGTCTTCCTTTCCTGGAGCAGTCCATTTTCTTTGTAGCGCTTGATGGTTTTTGCAACTGCACTTGGGGACACTTTCAAAGTTTTCCCAATTTTTCAGACTGACTGACCTTCATTTCTTAAAGTAATGATGGTCACTCATTTTTCGTTACTTAGCTGTTTTTTTCTTGGCATAATACAAATTCTAACAGTCTATTCTGTAGGACTATCAGCTGTGTATCCACCAGACTTCTGCTCAACACAACTGATGGTCCCAACCCCATTTATAAGGCAAGAAATCCCACTTATTAAACCTGACAGGGCACACTTGTGAAGTGAAAACCATTCCCGGTGACTACCTCTTGAAGCTCATCAAGAGCATGCCAAGAGTGTGTAAATGAGAAGGTGTGTCCAAACTTTTGGTCTGTGCTGTACATATACATACATACATATATACACACACACACACGGCGCATGTCGGAAAGGGGTTAAAGCAAGAATTCTAGAGCACATTTTCTTAGAACTCTGCTCTCAGACTGTGTAGAGACATCCCCCACTCAATTTATCCATACATTTCTAGCAGGGATAACAAATGAACTGTACAAGGCAGTGCTACGGGAAAAGATAATCCAGTATTGTTTAATCAGGAGTACAAATAAAAACTCTGGGAAATCAATGAAGATCAAAAGACATGCAGTGATTAAAATATTAATGTATTGCCATGCAATGCTTAAGGAGGACCTTTAACCAAATTTTTCACGTTGACCTACAATTTTTCGTCCTTTATGATGCTGATGAATCATATGCAGGCACACAGCAGAAAAAAAGAAAGAAGAAAAAAAATACACAAAAACCTGCTCTAAGCGGTGGTGTTCCTTCTCCAGTGTGCTGCTGTCAGCTTAGGATTGGTCAGTATCATATAGGGGAAAAGTACAAGACCCAAGTGAAAACTGTTAACTTAAGCCCAGGTGGGTGTTAACTCATTAGGTGCCAAATACATAGGATTACTAATATTTTTGTAACAGAGGGGGCAAAATTAAATGAATATTGTGTATGGTTTTATGTTGCCACTATTACATCGTGTGGCTAGTTCAACAAGAAAAATTTGATAAAGGTCCTCTTTAATTAAACCTTCTTGCACATGAACATACAATCTATAATCGTGCAATAAGTTTACATGGGTAGCGGTTAGCAGTGGGGTACCACAGGGGTCAGTATTGGGCCCTCTTCTTTTTAACATATTTATTAATGACCTTGTAGGGGGCATTCAGAGTAGAATTTCAATATTTGCAGATGACACTAAACTCTGCAGGGTAATCAATACAGAGGAGGACAATTTTATATTACAGGATGATTTATGTAAACTAGAAGCTTGGGCTGATAAATGGCAAATGAGCTTTAATGGGGATAAATGTAAGGTCATGCACTTGGGTAGAAGTAATAAGATGTATAATAATGTGCTTAATTCTAAAACTCTGGGCAAAACCGTCAATGAAAAAGACCTGGGTGGATGGCAAACTCATATTCAGTGGCCAGTGTCAGGCAGCTGCTACAAAGGCAAATAAAATAATGGGATGCATTAAAAGAGGCATAGATACTCATGAGGAGAACATAATTTTACCTCTATACAAGTCACTAGTTCGACCACACTTAGAATACTGTGCACAGTTCTGGTCTCCGGTGTATAAGAAAGACATAGCTGAACTAGAGCGGGTGCAGAGAAGAGGTTATTAGAGGACTGGGGGTCTGCAATACCAAGATAGTTATTACACTTAAGGCTATTTAGTTTGGAAAAACGAAGACTAAGGGGTGATCTTATTTTAATATATAAATATATGAGGGGACAGTACAAAGACCTTTCAGCTGATCTTTTTAATCATAGACCTGAAACAGGGACAAGGGGGCATCCTCTGCATTTGGAGGAAAAAAGGTTTAAGCATAATAACAGGCGTGGATTCTTTACTGTAAGAACAGTGAGACTATGGAACTCTCTGCCGTATGATGTTGTAATGAGTGATTCATTACTTAAATTTAAGAGGGGACGGGATACCTTTCTGGAAAAGTATAATGTTACAGGGTATATACACTAGATTCCTTGTTAGGGTGTTGATCCAGGAAACTAGTCTGATTGCCGTATGTGGAGTCGGGAAGGAATTTTTTTTCCCCAATGTGGAGCTTACTCTTTGCCACATGGTTTTTTTTTTTTGCCTTCCTCTGGATCAACATGTTAGGGCATGTTAGGTTAGGATATGGGTTGAACTAGATGGTCTTATAGTCTTCCTTTGACCTTAATAACTATGTAACTATGTACATTAGGCTATAAATTGCATATTGAAGGCATGATGGCTACTCGCACTAGGGGGGCAGCATGCACATGCTGATCCACACTAGTGGCCTCACCTGCCTGCTGCATCATGACACTAAGCAGCATTTCTTTTTCTTTCTTTTGGGCTGGATCAGAGTTAAAGATGTGCAAAACACGAAGGGAAAAAAAAACATGATTTAAGTTTTTTTTTGTTTTAAATCTTAGAAAGGTCTTGGATTTTCACAATCAATGTATTTTAGTACCTTAGGATGAAATTCAGGCAATTCCTCATCAAGAAATTCCTCGTCCGTTTCGCCTTCCTCTCTCCTTACTCTGAAGAGCGTGCGTTCAGCACATTCCTAAAAACAAGCATCAGATAAAGGACATGTGAGAAATTACACCGTAACATTCCAATATTAGCTTTCCAACGTTATTGTTGCGGAGCAGATGGAGAGGGTTTCCGTAGGGTTTAAGTTTGTGCACAATACATTGTCAGATTACGGGGCACTGTTATATACGGTTACAGATTCATATCATGCAAATTGGCTACAGTACATCTCAAAAACAAACCAGCAGGAAGCATAAGACAAATACAACCCCTGGCAAAAATTATGGAATCACCGGCCTTGGAGGATGTTCATTCAGTTGTTTAATTTTGTAGAAAAAAAAGCAGATCACAGACATGGCACAAAACTACAGTCATTTCAAATGGCAACTTTCTGGCCTTGAGAAACACTAAAAGAAATCAAGAACAAAAATTGTGGTAGTCAATAATGGTTACTTTTTTTTTTTTTTTTTTTAAACCAAGCATAGGGGAAAAAATTATGGAGTTACTCAGTTATGAGGGAAAAAATTATGGAATCACCCGGTAAATTTCAATTCCCAAAACTAACACCTGCATCAAATTAGATCTGATCGTTAGTCTGCATCTAAAAAGGAGTGATCACACCTTGGAGAGCTGTTGCACCAAGTGGACTGACACGAATCATGGCTCCAACAAGAGAGATGTCAATTGAAACAAAGGAGAGGATTATAAAACTCTTAAAAGAGGGTAAATCATCACACAATCTTGCAAAAGATGTTGGTTGTTCACAGTCAGTTGTGTCTAAAATCTGGACCAAATACAAACATGGGAAGGTTGTTAAAGGCCAACATACTGGTAGATCAAGGAAGACATCAAAGTGTAAAGAACGGAAGCAAAGCAATATGTATCCAAAAAAGGAAATGCACAACAAAACAAATGAGGAACGAATGGGTGGAAACTGGAGTCAACGTCTGTGACCGAACTGTAAGAAACCGCATAAAGGAAATGGGATTTACATACCGAAAAGCTAAACGAAAGCCATCATTAACACCTAAACAGAAAAATACAAGGTTACAATGGGCTAAAGAAAAGCAATCGTGGACTGTTGATGACTGTATGAAAGTCATATTCAGTGATGAATCACGAATCTGCATTGGGCAAGGTGATGCTGGAAATTTTGTTTAGTGCCGTTCCAATGAGATTTATAAAGATGATTGCCTGAAGAGAACATGCCAATTTCCACAGTCATTGATGATATGGGTATGTATGTCAAGTAAAGGCACTGGGGAGATGGCTGTCATTACATCTTCAATAAATGCACAGGTTTATGTTGATATTTTGGACACTTTTCTTATCCAATCAATTGAAAGGATGTTTGGCGATGATGAAATCATTTTTCAAGATAATAATGCATCCTGCCATAGAGCAAAACTTGTAAAAATATTCCTTGAAAAAAGACACATAAGGTCAATGTCATGGCCTGCAAATAGTCCGGATCTCAATCCAATTGAAAATCTTGGTGGAAGTTGAAGAAAATGGTCCATGACAAGGCTCCAACCTGCAAAGCTGATCTGGCAACAGCAATCAGAGAAAGTTGGAGCCAGATTGATGAAGAGTCCTGTGTGACACTCATTGAGTACATGCCTCAGAGACTGCAAGCTGTTAGAAAAGCCAGAGGTGGTGCAACAAAATACTAGTGATGTGTTGGAGTGTTTTTTTGTTTGTTTGTTTTTCATGATTCCATAATTTTTTTCCTCAGAATTGGGCGATTCCATAATTTTTGCCCTATGCTTGGTTAAAAAAAAGGAACTATTACTGACTACCACATTTTTTTCTTGATTTCTTTTAGTGTTTCTTAAAGCCAGAATGTTGCCATTTGAAATGACTTTAGTTTTGTGCGATATGTCTGATCTGCTTTTTTCTACAAAATTAAACAACCGAATGAACATCCTCCAAGGCCGGTGATTCCATACTTTTTGCCAGGGGTTTATAAAGGTCAGAGTCCAAATATAACATTGCAGTGTAATGTCAGCACTGCAGAGCATCTGGCAATTCAAAGTT
This sequence comes from Ranitomeya imitator, assembly GCF_032444005.1. Classification (NCBI taxonomy): domain Eukaryota; kingdom Metazoa; phylum Chordata; class Amphibia; order Anura; family Dendrobatidae; genus Ranitomeya; species Ranitomeya imitator. Next base: position 514,407,663 of record NC_091285.1, read on the forward strand.
GTGTTTTAGCTCATTAGTGAGCGAGCCAATTTAAACAATTCTGACCACTGTCACTTTATGAGGTTATAGCTCTTCAACGGATCCCACTGATTCTGAGATTGCTTTTCATGACATATTGTACTTCATGTTAGTGGTAAAACTTCTTCGATATCAATATATATGCAAAAAGGGGTGCACTAATTGGGAAAGTAAATGAAGAGAAAATTTATTCGATATGACTTGTTTATTTAAAAAAAAGGAAAATTTGAAATAAATTTAGAAAACTTAGCAATTTTCAAACTTTTAATTTTTATGCTCTAAAATCAGAGTCATCTCGCACAAAATAGTTACTAAATAACATTTCCCACATGTCTACTTTACATCAGCACAATTTTGGAAACAATTTTTTTTATTAGAGCGTTATAAGGGTTAAAAGTTGACCAGCGATTTCTAATTTTTCCAACAAAATTTACAAAACTTTTTTTTTTTTAGGGACCACATCACATTTGAAGTGAGTTTGGGGGTCAATGTAACAGAAAATACCCAAAAAGTGACACCATTCTAAAAACTGAACGCCTCAAGGTGCTCAAAACCATATTCAAGAAGTTTATTAACCCTTGAGTTGCTTCACAAGAACTAAAGCAATGTGGAACGAAAAAATGAACATTTTACTTTTTCACAAAAAATTTACTTTGGAACCAAACTTTTTTATTTTCATAAGGGTATCAGGAGAACATGGACCACAAAATTTGTTGTGCAATTTCTCCTGAAACCGAATGTGGGCGAAAGTCACTGTTTGGGTGCATGGTAGGGCTCAGAAGGGAGGGAGCACCATTTGACTTTTTGAACGCAAAATTGGCAGGAATCATTGGCGGGCGCCATGCCACGTTTGGAGACCCCCTCATGTACCTAAACAGTGGAAACCTCCCAATTCTAACCCCAGCCCCCGCCCCAAAAAAGAAAATAAATACAATTTTTAATTTTATTAGTTTTACTTAACTAGGGGGGTGATAAAAAGGGGTTTGATTTACATTTTTTTTTATTTTGATCACTGTGATAGACCCTATCACAGTGATCAAAACGAACCAATAGGAAAAATTTCCCATTGTTGCCCGGTGCCGACCGGCAGATCTCGGCAGGCACACTGCGCATGTGCCCGCCATTTTCTTCCCGAAAGAAGATGTTGAGGGCTGGGGGATATCGGAGGTACTGGGGGAAGGCTCTGGGGACCCCATTTCTCTCTCCTCTGATGTGCTAGATCTGATCACAGGAGAGAGAATTAAATGGGAAATCAGATTTTTTTTTTTTTTTGCAGTCGCCGTTATTCCGTGAATAACGATGATTGCAACACTGGAATATGATTCGGGTCGTTTCTTATCGTTCCAAGAGATTTTCCGATTCTAGGGGGCACTATACTCTAATTTCTCAGCCCCGTTAAAAAGTTGCGCTGAGGAATAAGTGTTATGAACAGGTGATTCAGAACCACGATGGACCTAGTGGTTAAGAGCACACAAAGTGACCTGATAGTTACCAACATAGGACGAGCTCTGAGACGTGGGAACTCTGCTGACCGCAATCCCTAATCCTATCATACCACACTAGAGGTAGCCGTGGATTGCTCCTAACGCTCCCTATGCAACTCGGCACAGCCTGAGAAACTAGCTAGCCCTGAAGATAGAAAAATAAGCCTACCTTGCCTCAGAGAAATTCCCCAAAGGAAAAGGCAGCCCCCCACATATAATGACTGTGAGTTAAGATGAAAATACAAAAACAGAGATGAAATAGATTTTAGCAAAGTGAGGCCCGACTTACTGAATAGACCGAGGATGGGAAAGATAGCTTTGCGGTCAGCACAAAAACCTACAAACCACGCAGAGGGGGCAAAAAGACCCTCCGCACCGACTAACGGTACGGAGGTGCTCCCTCTGCGTCTCAGAGCTTCCAGCAAGCAAGAAAAACCAATATAGCAAGCTGGACAGAAAATATAGCAAACAAAAGTAACACAAGCAAAACTTAGCTTATGCAGGGCAGACAGGCCACAAGAACGATCCAGGAGAGAGCTAGACCAATACTGGAACATTGACTGGAGGCCAGGAACAAAGAACTAGGTGGAGTTAAATAGAGCAGCACCTAACGACTTAACCTCGTCACCTGAGGAAGGAAACTCAGAAGCCGCAGCCCCACTCACATCTACCAGAGGAAGCTCATAGACAGAACCAGCCGAAGTACCACTCATGACCACAGGAGGGAGCTTGACCACAGAATTCACAACAAATAAGTACACTTAAACGCCGCCGTTAAAAGGTGCATCAGCGGTCATTAAGGGGTTAAACGTCATTCTGAAAGCACTCCAGTGGGCGCATTGGCTGGCACTAACATTGCGTTAATTACACAACCAAGAGTCTGTCCTTGGCAGTGTTTGTCAATGTCTGTATAAGAGCCATGGTGGCCCCATGAAAGAGTTGGCAAATATGACAAAAGATGGCTCTGACGATTGTGGACCTACTGTAGACCAGGGGTTTAATGATTGTGGCCGCAGACAGTGTAACTGGGCCCATGGAGTCAGGAGACCTGCTGACACGATAGCCGTTTTCAGCTGAATAAATCCACAGATGCACATTTCAGCAGAAATGTATTGCGATGCAGAAAACCACCAGCTTCCTGCACTGCAATTACTATACAGGCTGCCTGCTAATCAGAGGCTGGCATGCAGTTACTGCCATATGCCGGCCACCTCTATGTACCGGCTATGGAGCAGAAAGAGGTCACTGCACCATGTGAAAGTGAGGGCGAGTGAGAGGAATAATTTATATTTTGTTTTTAACCCCTTAGCAACTGCCGATATACATTAAAACGGCGGTCGCTAAGGGGCCTTATTCCCTCATTGCTGTTTTAAAACGGCGATTGGGAATAAGGCTGTAGCGCCCCTCCCCCCCTCCCGAGTTGGAAAATATCCAAGGTCTCGGCTGCCGGGGGTAGCGGAGACCCTGGAGAACATGATCAGGGCAAGATTTTCCAGTTCCCAATCACGTTATCGCAGTTATTAAATGAACAGATGCGATCAAATAAAAAAAAAAAAAATAGAATTAGACTTACCGGTAATTTGGTTTCTAGGAACCTTCCACGACGGCATACGGAGGTTGCCTCTTTGCCCTGATGGGGAACAGGAAATATGGAGAGGTTAAAAAGGCCCTCCCACCTCCCAGTGACTTATAACTGAAAACCATAGCACCGGTTTACCTTTGAATCCCAGATTTTAATCCAGAAATATAGGGAGGGAATTAGCGCCGACGTGGAAGGTTCCTAGAAACCGAATTACCGGTAAGTCTAATTCTATTTTCTCTAGTTACCTTCCATGACGGCATACGGAGGAATGCCAACTAATTTGGCGCTGGAGTGTGACAACGGCCTGGAGAACTTTTCGGCCAAAAATTAAATCTTTATTGGGCAATATGTCCAATCTATAATTCTTGGAGAAAGTATGTAGTGAAGACCATGTTGTTGCCCTGCAGATCTGGTCTGTGGATGCGCCTGCTCTTTCTGCCCAGGAGACTGAAGTGGATCTCTTTGAGTGGGCCTTGATCCCTACTGGGGGGTGATTTATCTTGAGCAAGATATGCTTCTGCTATAGCTCTTTTTATCCAGTTAGATATAGTGCTTTTTGCCACTTTTTTCCCCTTTATCTTGTCCAGAGAGATGGACAAATAGATTTTGATCGATTCTGCAAATTTGCGATTCTGGTTTGCTCTAAGTAATATAGTACAATACGTCTGACATCAACAGTATGGAATTTTTCTTCTTTTGAATTTGCTTGATTTTGGCAAAAGGAAGCAGGACGATTTCCTGGGAATGGTGGAATTCAGAGACTACCTTTGGAAGAAAGGAAGGGTCAAGACGAAGTACTATGGAGTCATCTCTGACCAACAAATAGGGCCCCCTTATTGATAGGGCTTGTAGCTCCTACTTCTTGCCGTGGTTATAGCCACCAAAAAGATTATTTTGTAAATAAGGTTTTGAGGAGAACAAGAGGATAAAGGCTCAAATAGTGGACCTGTGAGCCCCTGTAGCACTAGGTTAAGGTCCCATAAGGGAACCATCAACTATGTTCTAATGTTCATTCTGAGGGCTGATGTCATAAACCTCTTAATCCAGTGATGACTTGCCAGATCCCAGTCAAAAATAGAACTGAGGGTGGAGATCTGGACTTTTAAAAGGTGCTAGGCCTATCTCTAAGCCCTTCTGTAGAAAATCAGAAAATCTAGGATTTGTGACATTTGGACTAGGGGGATCTGGTAGATTAAGGAGGCAGAAAGATGAAAACTTCTTCCAGAACTTATTGTGGATAGCATTGATTACTGGTTTTCTGGATCTTTGAAGCGTAGCTACTACTGGGTCCGATAGCCCTTGGCTCTCAGTACCTGGGCTTCGGTAACCATTCCGCTAGATTCCACTTCTGAAGATTCAAGTGAAGAATGGGTCCCTGCAAGAGAAGGTCGTTTTCTACTGGCAACTGGACCGGGCCGTATACCTGCAGATCGATAATCAGGTTGAACCAACTTCTTTTTGACCACAACGGGGCTACTAATATAGTTAGTTAGGGTTCGCTCTTCTCGGATCTAACGTAAAACCTTCGGCAAAATCGGAATTGGTGGAAACGCATAGGCCAGGTGAAAATCCAACTTCTGAGCTAGAGCGTCTACTCCCCTGGAATTGTCCCTGGGGTTTAGGGAGAAGGCTTTAACCTGCGTGTTTTGGCGAGATGCAAAACGATCGATTTTTCATAGACCCCACCTGTCTAACGTATCTTGAAGCTCTTGACTGTTCAGGCTCCATTCCCCCGACTCAGATAGTCTGCCTGGGTGTTGGAAGAGCCTTTCAAATGGATGGCTGTCAGTGACATTAGGTGTTTCTCTGCCCAGGAGCATATTCGGGTGGGGGATGCTCTTTAAGTTGTTGAACCTTGTACTGCCTTGATGCGAGCAACTTCAGTCATGTTGTCCGAATATATTCAGATACGTTGTCCCGTGATAAAGATGACTTGCTGCTAAAAGGGCTTCCTCTACAGCTTTTAATTCTCTGGATGACTTTCTGCTCGTTGCCTGGTCCCAGGGTCCTTGGCACGGGATGTTGTTTATCATGGCTCCCAGCCCCTCTTGCTGGCATCTGATGTGATTGTAGTCAGCGGGACTTGAGTCAAGCTGACACCTTTGTGAAGATTTGTTAAGTTTATCCACCAGGCCAGGGAGGCTGTGACTCGACCCGGCGTGTGTAGCCTTCTGTTTAAAGTGCTGGGATGGCCGTTCCAGTTCCCTAAAATATGAGCTTGAAGGACTCTGGAGTGGGCTTGAGCCAAGGGTACTGATTGGATGCAGGCTGTTATGGAACCCAAAAGCGACATGCCTTCCCTGAGCGTAGGAGATCTCATGTCTCTGAATATCTTCACCTTTGTTGTTAACCCCTTCATGACCTTGGGATTTTCCGTTTTTGAGTGTTCGTTTTTCATTCCCCCCCTTCCCAGAGCCATAACTTTTTTATTTTTCTGTCAATATGGCCATGTGAGGGCTTATTTTTTGCGTGACGAGTTGTACTTTTGAACGACATCATTGGTTTTACCATGACGTGTACTAGAAAATGGGAAAAAAATTCCAAGTGCGGTGAAATTGCAAAAATAAGTGCAATCCCACGAGTGTTTTTTGTTTGGCTTTTTTGCTAGGTTCACTAAATTAAAACTGACCTGCCATTATGATCATCCAGGTCAGTACGAGTTCATAGACACCAAACATGTCTAGGTTATTTTTTATCTAAGTGGTGAAAACAACTGAGGGCTTATTTTTTGCGTGCCGAGCTGATGTTTTTAGTGATACCATTTTGGTGCAGATACATTCTATTGATCGCCCGTTATTGCATTTTAATGCAATGTCACAGCGACCAAAAATACGTAATTCCACACGCCACTATTGCGCGCACATGTCAGCTGTTCGAAACAGCTGACATGTCGTGGCTTTGATGTGGGCTCACCGCCGGAGCCGACATCAAAGCAGGGGATCTGACCTCGGACGTACTATCCCGTCCGAGGTCAGAAAGGGGTTAAGGTTAGACGGTGGTCCTCCGGATGAAAAGACATTTGTTTTGCAGAGTCCAGGAGTACCCCCAGGAATTTCCTGGATTTGGAGGGCCATAGTGGGATTTTTTCAGATTCGGGACCCACCCTAGGGATTTTAGAATATCTAGAGTCTTTGATACGTGAGATTCTAGGATCATCTTGGTGGAGGCCACTATCAGCAAGTCATCCAGGTAAGGCACTATACAGATGCCTTGGTTCCGGATAAAGGACACTACTTCCGCCATTATCTTGGAGAAGACTCTTGGTGCTGAGGAGATTTAAAACGGAAGGATGTTGAACTGATAGTGTTCTATCTGTTGATCTCCCTGCACCGCAAACCTGAGATATTTTCTGTGTTTCGGGTGAATTGGAATATGGAAGTATGCATCTTTTAAGTCGATGGTTGACATGAAGGAGTGAGGGCCTATCAAAGGAATGGCTGATCTTACCGATTCCATCTTGAATCTGCGGTATCTTACATGTTGGTTGAGTCATAGTAACATAGTTAGTAAGGCCGAAAAAAGACATTTGTCTGGGCGCTGACTGCAGGGGAGGGACTAATCGGACTGTGGCCGTCGCTGACTGGTCGCGGCAGCCATGACAGGCAGCTGGCGAGACCAATCAGCGACTTGGATTCCATGACAAACAGAGGCCGCGACCAATGAATATCCCTGACAGACAGAAGGACCGACAGAAAGACGGAAGTGACCCTTAGACAATTATATAGTAACATAGTTAGTAAGGCCATTTGTCCATCCAGTTCAGCCTATATTCCATCATAATAAATCCCCAGATCTACGTCCTTCTACAGAACCTAATAATTGTATGATACAATATTGTTCTGCTCCAGGAAGACATCCAGGCCTCTCTTGAACCCCTCGACTGAGTTCGCCATCACCACCTCCTCAGGCAAGCAATTCCAGATTCTCACTGCCCTAACAGTAAAGAATCCTCTTCTATGTTGGTGGAAAAAACCTTCTCTCCTCCAGACGCAAAGAATGCCCCCTTGTGCCAGTCACCTTCCTTGGTATAAACAGATCCTCAGCGAGATATTTGTATTGTCCCCTTATATACTTATACATGGTTATTAGATCGCCCCTCAGTCGTCTTTTTTCTAGACTAAATAATCCTAATTTCGCTAATCTATCTGGGTATTGTAGTTCTCCCATCCCCTTTATTAATTTTGTTGCCCCCCTTTGTACTCTCTCTAGTTCCATTATATCCTTCCTGAGCACCGGTGCCCAAAACTGGACACAGTACTCCATGTGCGGTCTAACTAGGGATTTGTACAGAGGCAGTATAATGCTCTCATCATGTGTATCCAGACCTCTTTTAATGCACCCCATGATCCTGTTTGCCTTGGCAGCTGCTGCCTGGCACTGGCTGCTCCAGGTAAGTTTATCATTAACTAGGATCCCCAAGTCCTTCTCCCTGTCAGATTTACCCAGTGGTTTCCCGTTCAGTGTGTAATGGTGATATTGATTCCTTCTTCCCATGTGTATAACCTTACATTTATCATTGTTAAACCTCATCTGCCACCTTTCAGCCCAAGTTTCCAACTTATCCAGATCCATCTGTAGCAGAATACTATCTTCTCTTGTATTAACTGCTTTACATAGTTTTGTATCATCTGCAAATATCGATATTTTACTGTGTAAACCTTCTACCAGATCATTAATGAATATGTTGAAGAGAACAGGTCCCAATACTGACCCCTGCGGTACCCCACTGGTCACAGCGACCCAGTTAGAGACTATACCATTTATAACCACCCTCTGCTTTCTATCACTAAGCCAGTTACTAACCCATTTACACACATTTTCCCCCAGACCAAGCATTCTCATTTTGTGTACCAACCTCTTGTGCGGCACGGTATCAAACGCTTTGGAAAAATCGAGATATACCACGTCCAATGACTCACCGTGGTCCAGCCTATAGCTTACCTCTTCATAAAAACTGATTAGATTGGTTTGACAGGAGCGATTTCTCATAAACCCATGCTGATATGGAGTTAAACAGTTATTCTCAGTGAGATAATCCAGAATAACATCCCTCAGAAACCCTTCAAATATTTTACCAACAATAGAGGTTAGACTTACTGGCCTATAATTTCCAGGTTCACTTTTAGAGCCCTTTTTGAATATTGGCACCACATTTGCTATGCCCCAATCCTGCGGAACAGACCCTGTCGCTATAGAGTCCCTAAAAATAAGAAATAATGGTTTATCTATTACATTACTTAGTTCTCTTAGTACTCGTGGGTGTATGCCATCCGGACCCGGAGATTTATCTATTTTAATCTTATTTAGCCGGTTTCGCACCTCTTCTTGGGTTAGATTGGTGACCCTTAATATAGGGTTTTCATTGTTTCTTGGGATTTCACCTAGCATTTCATTTTCCACCGTGAATACCGTGGAGAAGAAGGTGTTTAATATGTTAGCTTTTTCCTCGTCATCTACAACCATTCTTTCCTCACTATTTTTTAAGGGGCCTACATTTTCAGTTTTTATTCTTTTACTATTGATATAGTTGAAGAACAGTTTGGGATTAGTTTTACTCTCCTTAGCAATGTGCTTCTCTGTTTCCTTTTTGGCAGCTTTAATTAGTTTTTTAGATAAAGTATTTTTCGCCCTATAGTTTTTTAGAGCTTCAATGGTGCCATCCTGCTTTAGTAGTGCAAATGCTTTCTTTTTACTGTTAATTGCCTGTCTTAATTCTTTGTTTAGCCACATTGGGTTTTTCCTATTTCTAGTCCTTTTATTCCCACAAGGTATAAACCGCTTACACTGCCTATTTAGGATGTTCTTAAACATTTCCCATTTATTATCTGTATTCTTATTTCTGAGGATAGTGTCCCAGTCTACCAGATTTAGGGCATCTCTAAGCTGGTCAAACTTTGCCTTCCTAAAGTTCAGTATTTTTGTGACTCCCTGACAAGTCCCCCTAGTGAAAGACAGGTGAAACTGTACAATATTGTGGTCGCTATTTCCTAGATGCCCGACCACCTGCAGATTTGTTATTCTTTCAGGTCTATTAGATAGTATTAGGTCTAAAAGTGCTGCTCCTCTGGTTGGATTCTGCACCAATTGTGAAAGATAATTTTTCTTGGTTATTAGCAGAAACCTGTTGCCTTTATGGGTTTCACAGGTTTCTGTTTCCCAGTTAATATCCGGGTAGTTAAAGTCCCCCATAACCAGGACCTCATTATGGGTTGCAGCTTCATCTATCTGCTTTAGAAGTAGACTTTCCATGGTTTCTGTTATATTTGGGGGTTTGTAACAGACCCCCATGAATTTCGACCCATATGGACTCGACATCCTCATTTCCTTCGCTAATATCCTCCCTTAAAGTGGACTTTAGACAAGACTTTACATAGAAACAAACCCCTCCTCCTCTCCGATTTTTACGATCCTTTCTAAACAGACTGTAACCCTGTAAGTTAACTGCCCAGTCATAGCTTTTATCTAACCATGTCTCGGTTATTCCCACTATGTCAAAGTTACCTGTAGATATTTCTGCTTCTAGTTCTTCCATCTTGTTTGTCAGGCTTCTGGCGTTTGCGAGCATGCAGTTTAGAGGATTTTGTTTTGTTCCAATCTCCTTGCTGTGGATTGTTTTAGAAATGTTCTTACCTCCCTTCTGAGTATGTTTTCCTGGGTCTTCTTTGTTCAAGTCTAATGTTTTTCTTCCCGTCCCCTCTTCTAGTTTAACGCCCTCCTGATGAGTGTAGCGAGTCTTCTGGCGAATGTGTGTTTCCCAGGTTTGTTGAGGTGTAGTCCGTCTCTGGCGAGGAGTCCATCGTACAAGTAATTCACACCGTGGTCCAGGAATCCAAATCCTTGTTGTCTGCACCATCGTCTTAGCCAGTTGTTTGCATCAAGGATCCTGTTCCATCTCCTGGTGCCATGCCCGTCTACTGGAAGGATAGAAGAAAAAACTACCTGTGCATCCAGTTCCTTTACTTTCTTCCCCAACTCTTCAAAGTCTTTGCAGATTGTCGGTAGGTCCTTCCTTGCCGTGTCATTGGTGCCAACATGTATCAGAAGAAATGGGTGGACGTCCTTGGAGCTGAAGAGCTTTGGTATCCTATCGGTCACATCCTTGATCATCGCACCTGGAAGGCAGCATACTTCTCTTGCAGTTATGTCCGGTCTGCAGATGGCTGCTTCTGTGCCTCTCAGTAGTGAGTCTCCCACCACCACCACTCTTCGTTGCTTCTTAGCTGTACTTTTTGCTGTCACTTGTTGCTGTGTGCCCTTTTCTTTTTTGCTTGCTGGTATTGCTTCATCCTTAGGTGTGCCATCTTCATCCTCTACAAAGATTTGATATCAGTTCTTCAGTTGTGTGGTTGGTGATTTCTCCATGGTCTTCTTGCTTCTTTTGGTCACATGCTTCCACTCATCTGCTTTTGGAGGTTCTCTGACACTTTTTTCACCTTCTGTGACCAGTAGAGATGCTTCTGTTCTGTCTAGAAAGTCTTCATTCTCTTTGATGAGTTTCAAAGTTGCTATTCTTTCTTCCAGACCCCGCACCTTTTCTTCTAAAAGGGCCACTAGTCTACACTTCTGACAGGTGAAATTTGATTCTTCTTCTGGTCGATCTGTGAACATGTAGCACATGCTGCAGCTCACCATGTAGGTTGTCACATCTACCATGTTGCTCCTAGATCCTGCTGACTTGCTGTGTGTTTTCCTTCTTGTGTAATCTACTCAGCCAAGCTCTCTTGCAATAATGTCCTACAGGCAAAAATTTGCGCGCCGTAAGGCGCGCGGTTTGGTGATGCTTTCCAAGCAGCTGGTCCCGGCTGTACCCAACGATCTTCTAGCTTAGGGAGACTCTTCGCTTTTCCCAGAAGGCACCTGGAATATGCAAATTAGCCTCCTCAAGCTTGAATCCCTGGTTTGGTGATGCTTTCCAAGCAGCTGGTCCCGGCTGTACCCAACGATCTTCTAGCTTAGGGAGACTCTTCGCTTTTCCCAGAAGGCACCTGGAATATGCAAATTAGCCTCCTCAAGCTTGAATCCCTGGTTCAAGTTCCTTCAAATTTATAATGATACGGGCCTTGCCTGAAGGTTTGGGTACCAAAAATAGTCGGGAGTAATGTCCCAGACCCCTTTCCGATTCTGGAACTTGAGAGATCACCTTTGATCTTGTCAGGTCTCAGACCTACTAGCAACGCTGCTTGGTCTCTTGGGGATGGAAGGGAGGTGATCTTCAGACCCCGTGGAGGGGAGGAAATTAACTCTATTAGCAGGCCCTCTCTGATGACTGAGGACCCAGTGGCAATTGGTGATATTCTGCCACTGAAGTACGAATTTTGAGAGCCTCCCCCTCACTGGGTCGAAGTCACCGCTTCTCCTGTTGGGACTGCTGTTGGGGGATAAGAATATTCTTCCCTCCACCTTTTGCATAGCTCCACCTCCCGGTCTTGCCTTTTACCCTCAGAAGTTTGAGGCTGTGAGGGACCCAAAAAAACCTTTTTAGGGGGTTTTTGTTCTGGGAGAGCTTTTTTCTTGTCTGTGGCCTTTTCTAAGATCCTGTCTAGAGAGGGCCCAAACAGTCTCCTTTAAAGGGTATGGCATATAATTTGGCTTTGGAGGAGATGTCACCAGACCACATCTTGAGCCAGAGGGCTCTCCTAGCCAAGTTAGTTTGTACAAGAGACCTAGCAGCAACGCTAATGGTTTCCATGGAAGCATCCATCAAAAATCCAGTAGCCCTAAGAAGGCTAGGTAGTGAGTCCAGCAATTCACTTCTGGAGGTACCCTGGGATATATGGGACTCTAGCTCCTCTAACCAGTGGGAGAGGGCTCTAGCTACACGGGTTGAAACAATATTTGCCTTTAAGGCCACCATAGATGTCTACCAGGATTTTTTCAAGAGACTTTATTTTTCTGTCCATTGGATCTTTCAGTTGTGAAGAATCTTCAAATGGGAGCGTGGTTCTTTTTACAACTCTTGCCACCTGTGTGTCGACTTCGGGAATGTCCCATTTGACAGAATCACCTTCTATGCGGAATCTGTGTTTCATCTCCGAGGGAATGCGGAGGAGTTTTTCCGGCAGTTCCCACGCTTGAGAAATCATGTTGAGTATATTAGAATGTACTGGGAATCCTACACTTTTTCCCTTGTTTATCCCACCAAACATCTGGTCCTGAATGGACTGAGGTTCTGACTCTTCCTCCAGCCCCATAGTGCTGCGTACCGTAAATAACATATCCTCAATCCAATCCGAGGAAAATAGATATTTTCTGGTTTCAGAGGCCTTGGGTGATATGGGTTCTTCCCGTCTACCAAAGGACGAATCATAGGAGAGGTCTGATTCAGACTCAGAGTCCTCAACCTGTATTTTCCTTTTTTCCCCTGGAGGAGGTGGTGGAGGGGTAAACGCCGCCAGGAAAGACTGCACCTCTTGCTTGACTAGCAAGCTGATCTCTTCCAAGAGGGAGGGTTGCTCTGCTCTGACTATTTTGTCAGTACATGACTGGCAGAGCTTTTTATCCCACAATGAGGGCAATTTAATATTACAGATGGCGCACTTTTTCTTCATAGAAGCTTTGGGGGCAGACTTGTCTCCCTGGAACGAGAGGGAGAGTAGTATCAGACAAAGGGAACCCCTAGGTTATCTGAGGACCCCATCCCTGCATACACTTATTGTGGCAGGGGCAGGGATTCCCTTCCATACTGAAGGATAGTCTTACCTCTGGCGTCTTCAGGCAGGTTTTATACCGTTAGTAGTAAGCCCCCCCCAGCGAAGATAGGCTTCCATCCTCTCCCTCCTGAGTCCTTGTGCAGGAGGAACGGCATCCATGAGCACGAGGCGCCGCCGGCGAAAGTCAGGTGCGCTCCTCTGGAATGCAGAGTCCCAGAAGTGACGCGTGCCATACACTTCCTGGATGCCGGCTGAGCGTGAGGAGGGGGAGAGGATCGGAGAGCTCTGGGAGGACTCCATTCGGGATCTCGCTGGCCTGCTTTACCCTCAAGGGGGTGCGGGAAAACCAGGAAGGGGTCCCGAGGTTGACCACAGCGAGGAACGACGGGAGTAGCGAGGAGGAGGTGAGACACGACGGCATGCTGCCCAGCAGTACAGGCAAAGCCTGTGATAAGGTAAGTGTAGTCGCCGGCCACCACAGCAGAAAGTAAATCTCCCTGTCCCATGGGGAACAGGAAAGACACTGGCAAGTGGGAGGTGGGAGGGCCTTTTAACCTCTCCATATTTCCTGTTCCCCATCAGGGCAAAGAGGCAACCTCCGTATGCCGTCGTGGAAGGTGACTAGAGAAAAACTGCCTGCTGTTACAATGATTTCACTATCATCTGACATGATATACATTGTCAGAGGAGAGTGTAATGATGCCCCCGACACCTCCACCATCCCCAGACCCTCCACATCAGTATCCTTAAAAAAATGGCGGGTGCATGCGCCAGCAGAGATCTGCTGGCCGGTACCCAGCAACAATAAGGAACTTTTCCTATTGGTTCCCTTTGATCACTGTGACAGACTCCATCACAGTGATCAAAAGAAAAAAATATAGTAAGATTAAATCCCCCCCTTGTCACTCCCTTAGAGAGATAAAAATTGTAAAAATAAATAAATAAATATAAATATATATATATATATATATATATATATATATATATATATATATATATATATATATATATATATATATATATATATATATATATATATATATATATATATATATATATATATAATTTTTTTATTTTTTTTTACATTCCTTGCCGATGGGGTTAGGGTTGTGGTTGGAGTTAGAATTGGTGTTTTTTTTTTCAAAAGTTTTCAAAAATCGATGACGATAAGATGGCTAGTGTTGAGCGCAAGTGCTTGCTACTCAAGTTTGCACTGGATGATCTGGTATGCACAGAGTATCGCAGATCCCCACGTTTTCTTTTTTTTTTTTTTTTTGAGTGTCCAACAGCCACAAAACATGCGTGGTGGTGTGGGGCCTCGAACACCTGCAATTCTCAGGGCATACCCAAGCACTGGATGCAAACCGTAGTAGCGCGCTCTTGCGCTCAACACTAATTATGACATTCAATTTCATGACCTAATGTTCTCAAATTCTGTGTCGTACATGTGGGTTCAAAATGCTCCCTATACCCCTGGATAAAATCCTTGAGGGGTGTGGTTTACAAAATGGCACCATTTGTAGGGGGTTTCTACTGTTTAGGCACATCAGGGGCTCTCCAAACGTAACATGGTATCCACTAATGATTCCAGCAAATTTTACATTCAAAAATTCAAATGGCGCTTCTTCCCTTTCGAGCCCAGCCATGCACCCAAACAGTAGATTTCCCGCACAAATGGGGTATCAGCGTGCTCAGGAGAAGTTGCAAAACAAATTTTGGGGTCCATTTTTTCCTGTTACCCTTGTGAAAATAAAAAGTTTGGGTCTAATGTAAATTTATGAAAAAAAAATCCTTCTATATTATTTCAAAACACTCTTTTTCGGCGATTCCTTTGTATCTCCGTTCACACTGCACCGACACACACAAATGATACACCATATGAAAGGTAAACTTGCCCCCTTCAGCAAGAAAATAGCCAAACAAACCACACATCCAGGATGTGATCACAAAATACATTTTGAACATTAATTTTCATAAAACTGTAGTAAGGAAAAATGACCTGCAGGTGGCACCACACTACCCCACAGCACAATACCACAAAGCTGAAACAAATCCTAAAATTTGCCTTGGGGGCTTTCCAGCTTGCTGAACTCCTTGCGCAGCTGATTTCAGGCAGGTACATATAAAATTTTTGCTACATATGTGGAAGTAGAATACAAGTAAAACTTTACTTGTTTAAGACTTCAGCCTTAAAACTGAAGATATAAATGAATGCAGCCTAAAAGGGACCGGATAGGTTCTCAACCATCAGATTTTCCATATTATTGGACAGTCATTGAAAAGTCTACCTTGTAAGGCCTGTCCCACTCGTCCAGATAATTCCTGTACCGGAAAAAATCGTTACCGGAGTTATCCGTGTCCGTGTGCTCACGTGGCACATCAGTGTGGCACACATGCAGCAGCCGTGTGCCGACTGGGTACCACACGGACCGTGCAGGAGACAGCGCTACAAGTAAGCGCTGTCCCCTGCTTTGGGTGCTGAAGCCGACATTCATTTCTTCTCTCCAGCAGCGTTCGCTGGAGCGAAGGAATGAAAAATCTTTTTTTTTTTTTTGCAGTGTAAATAAAGTTCCCTGTAACCAACCCCCTCCCACCCCGTGTGCCCACCCGCTGGAAAGAAAATACTCACCCGGCTCCCTCGATGCTTCCTCTCAGCGTCGCAGCTCTTCCTGTATGAGCAGTCACGTGGTGCCGCTTATTACAGTGATGAATATGCGGCTCCACCTCCCATAGGGACGAGAATTGCAGAAATGCTCCCTGAACATACATATATAGATATAGATATAGAGATATAGATATAGAAATATATATGCACCGACCCCCCTTAATTTTGCCACAAAAAAACTGGGAAAACTTATTGACTCGAGTATAAGCCTAGGGTGGAAAATGCAGCAGCTACCGGTGAATTTCAAAAATAAAAATAGATGCTCCATACCGTTCATTATGGCCCCATAGATGCTCCATATAAAGCTGTGCCATATATAATGCTCTGCACCGTTCAGTATGGCCCCATAGATGCTCCATGGCCCCATAGATGCTCCATATATATCTGTGCAATATATAATGCTACTGCTGCTGCAATACAAAAAAAAAAAAAAAAAATGACATACTCACCTCTCTTGCTGCCTGCAGCTCCTCAGCGTCCCGTCTCGGCGTCTCTCCGCACTGACTGTTCAGGCAGAGGGCGGCACACACTAGTACGTCATCGCGCCCTCTGACCTGAACAGTCAGAGCAAGAGGACGCGGAAGATGGAGTGGCGCCCGGAACGGGGACAGATAACTATGACATACTTACCTGCTCCCAGCGTCGCTGGCTCCTTCTCCCGTGCAGCTGGTCTCCGGGTGCCGCAGCCTCTTCCCGTCAGCGGTCACCGTTACTGCTCATTAGAGGAATGAATATGCGGCTCCACCCCTATGGGAGTGGAGTCCATATTCATAACTTTAATGAGCGGTCCCACGTGACCGATGAACAGGGGAAGAGCTGCAGCACCGAAGACCGTGGGACAGGCAGGGGGAGTGCCAGGAGCGCCGGGACTAGGCGAGTATGCGACAGTTCTCTCTCCCCCTCAACCGCCGACCCCACCGCCGATCATGACTCGAGTATAAGCAGAGAGGGGCACTTTCAGCCCAAAAATTTGGGCTGAAAATCTCGGATAGATAGAGATAGATAGATAGATAGATATATATACTAGATATATATATATAGATATAGATATAGATATAGATATAGATATAGATATAGATATATATATATATATAGAGATATAGACATATACAGTTAGGGCCAGAAATATTTGGACAGTGACAATTTTCGCGAGTTGGGCTCTGCATGCCACCACATTGGATTTGAAATGAAACCTCTACAACAGAATTCAAGTGCAGATTGTAACGTTTAATTTGAAGGGTTGAACAAAAATATCTGATAGAAAATGTAGGAATTGTACACATTTCTGTACAAACACTCCACATTTTAGGAGGTCAAAAGTAATTGGACAAATAAACATAACCCAAACAAAATATTTTTATTTTCAATATTTTGTTGCAAATCCTTTGGAGGCAATCACTGCCTTAAGTCTGGAACCCATGGACATCACCAAGCGCTGGGTTTCCTCCTTCTTAATGCTTTGCCAGGCCTTTACAGCCGCAGCCTTCAGGTCTTGCTTGTTTGTGGGTCTTTCCGTCTTAAGTCTGGATTTGAGCAAGTGAAATGCATGCTCAATTGGGTTTAGATCTGGAGATTGACTTGGCCATTGCAGAATGTTCCACTTTTTGGCACTCATGAACTCCTGGGTAGCTTTGGATGTATGCTTGGGGTCATTGTCCATCTGTACTATGAAGCGCCGTCCAATCAACTTTGCAGCATTTGGCTGAATCTGGGCTGAAAGTATATCCCGGTACACTTCAGAATTCATCCGGCTACTCTTGTCTGCTCTTATGTCATCAATAAACACAAGTGACCCAGTGCCATTGAAAGCCATGCATGCCCATGCCATCACGTTGCCTCCACCATGTTTTACAGAGGATGTGGTGTGCCTTGGATCATGTGCCGTTCCCTTTCTTCCCCAAACTTTTTTCTTCCCATCATTCTGGTACAGGTTGATCTTTGTCTCATCTGTCCATAGAATACTTTTCCACAACTGAGCTGGCTTCTTGAGGTGTTTTTCTGCAAATTTAACTCTGGCCTGTCTATTTTTGGTATTGATGAATGGTTTGCATCTAGATGTGAACCCTTTGTATTTACTGTCATGGAGTCTTCTCTTTACTGTTGACTTAGAGACAGATACACCTACTTCACTGAGAGTGTTCTGGACTTCAGTTGATGTTGTGAACGGGTTCTTCTTCACCAAATTAAGTATGCGGCGATCATCCACCACTGTTGTCATCCGTGGACGCCCAGGCCTTTTTGAGTTCCCAAGCTCACCAGTCAATTCCTTTTTTCTCAGAATGTACCCAACTGTTGATTTTGCTACTCCAAGCATGTCTGCTATCTCTCTGATGGATTTTTTCTTTTTTTTCAGCCTCAGGATGTTCTGCTTCACCTCAATTGAGAGTTCCTTTGACCGCATGTTGTCTGCTCACAGCAACAGCTTCCAAATGCAAAACCACACACCTGGAATCCACCCCTGACCTTTTAACTACTTCATTGATTACAGGTTAACGAGGGAGACGCCTTCAGAGTTAATTGCAGCCCTTAGAGTCCATTGTCCAATTACTTTTGGTCCCTTGAAAAAGAGGACGCTATGCATTACAGAGCTACGATTCCTAAACCCTTTCTCCGATTTGGATGTGGAAACTATCATATTGCAGCTGGGAGTGTGCACTTTCAGCCCATATTACATATATAATTGTATTTCTGAACATGTTTTTGTAAACAGCTAAAATAACAAAACTTGTGTCACTGTCCAAATATTTCTGGCCCTAACTGTAGATATAGATATAGATAGATATAGATATATAGATAGATATAGATATATAGATACAGTGGGGCAAAAAAGTATTTAGTCAGTCAGCAATAGTGCAAGTTCCACCACTTAAAAAGATGAGAGGCGTCTGTAATTTACATCATAGGTAGACCTCAACTATGGGAGACAAACAGAAAAAAAAATCCAGAAAATCACATTGTCTGTTTTTTTAACATTTTTTTTGCATATTATGGTGGAAAATAAGTATTTGGTCAGAAACAAAATTTCATCTCAATACTTTGTAATATATCCTTTGTTGGCAATGACAGAGGTCAAACGTTTTCTGTAAGTCTTCACAAGGTTGCCACACACTGTTGTTGGTATGTTGGCCCATTCCTCCATGCAGATCTCCTCTAGAGCAGTGATGTTTTTGGCTTTTCGCTTGGCAACACGGACTTTCAACTCCCTCCAAAGGTTTTCTATAGGGTTGAGATCTGGAGACTGGCTAGGCCACTCCAGGACCTTGAAATACTTCTTACGAAGCCACTCCTTCGTTGCCCTGGCGGTGTGCTTTGGATCATTGTCATGTTGAAAGACCCAGCCACGTTTCATCTTCAATGCCCTTGCTGATGGAAGGAGGTTTGCACTCAAAATCTCACGATACATGGCCCCATTCATTCTTTCATGTACCCGGATCAGTCGTCCTGGCCCCTTTGCAGAGAAACAGCCCCAAAGCATGATGTTTCCACCACCATGCTTTACAGTAGGTATGGTGTTTGATGGATGCAACTCAGTATTCTTTTTCCTCCAAACACTACAAGTTGTGTTTCTACCAAACAGTTCCAGTTTGGTTTCATCAGACCATAGGACATTCTCCCAAAACTCCTCTGGATCATCCAAATGCTCTCTAGCAAACTTCAGACGGGCCCGGACATGTACTGGCTTAAGCAATGGGACACATCTGGCACTGCAGGATCTGAGTCCATGGTGGCGTAGTGTGTTACTTATGGTAGGCCTTGTTACATTGGTCCCAGCTCTCTGCAGTTCATTCACTAGGTCCCCCCGCGTGGTTCTGGGATTTTTGCTCACCGTTCTTGTGATCATTCTGACCCCACGGGGTGGGATTTTGCGTGGAGCCCCAGATCAAGGGAGATTATCAGTGGTCTTGTATGTCTTCCATTTTCTAATTATTGTTCCCACTGTTGATTTCTTCACTCCAAGCTGGTTGGCTATTGCAGATTCAGTCTTCCCAGCCTGGTGCAGGGCTACAATTTTGTTTCTGGTGTCCTTTGACAGCTCTTTGGTCTTCACCATAGTGGAGTTTGGAGTCAGACTGTTTGAGTGTGTGCACAGGTGTCTTTTTATACTGATAACAAGTTTAAACAGGTGCCATTACTACAGGTAATGAGTGGAGGAAAGAGGAGACTCTTAAAGAAGAAGTTACAGGTCTGTGAGAGCCAGAAATCTTGATTGTTTGTTTCGGACCAAATACTTATTTTCCACCATAAAATGCAAAAAAAATGATAAAAAAACAGACAATGTGATTTTCTGGATTTTTTTTTCTCAGTTTGTCTCCCATAGTTGAGGTCTACCTATGATGTCAATTACACATGCCTCTCATCTTTTTAAGTGGTGGAACTTGCACTATTGCTAACTGACTAAATACTTTTTTGCCCCACTGTAGATAGATAGATATAGATAGATAGATATAGATATACACACACACGCACACACACCGTATATACTCTAGTATAAGCCGAGATTTTCAGCCCAGTTTTTTGGGCTGAAAGTAACCCTCATTACAGTAATGAATATAGACCCGACTCCCATAGGGGTGGAGCCGCATATTCTTTATTGTAATGAGTGGTACCATGTGACCGCTCACTACAGGAAGAAGCTGCCGGGGAACAGGCGTGCAGGGACCGCGCCAGGAGCAGGCGAGTATAACGCAGAGCGCTATATTCACCTGCTCCCCGTTCCACCGTCGGCGCCAACTGCGTCCTCTGCAGTGACGCTCAGGTCAGAGGGCGCGATGAAACGATTAGTGCGAGTCGCCCTCTGCCTGAACGTCAGTGACCAGGACAGGACGGTCGGCGGTGGAACGGGAAAGGTGAGTATAGCAAGTGCCGGGGGCCTGAGAGGTGAGTATGTGATTTATTTTTTTTAATCGCAGCAACATATGGGGCAAATGTCTGTATGGAACATCTTATGGGGCCATAATCAGCATTTGTGCAGCATTATATGGGGTAATTATCTGTATGGTGCATCATATGGGTCTATGTGCAGCATTATATGGGGCAAATATCTGCATGGGGCCGTGTGTAGCGCTATATGGGGCAAATATCTGTATGGAGCATCTTATGGGGCCATGTGTA
Source organism: Ranitomeya imitator (assembly GCF_032444005.1). Classification (NCBI taxonomy): domain Eukaryota; kingdom Metazoa; phylum Chordata; class Amphibia; order Anura; family Dendrobatidae; genus Ranitomeya; species Ranitomeya imitator. Next base: position 514,428,174 of record NC_091285.1, read on the forward strand.
GCATTATATGGGGCAAATATCTCTGGAGCATCTTATGGGGCTATAATCCACATTTGTGGAGCATTATATACGGGGCAAATGTGTCTATGGAGCATCTTATGGGGCCATAATCAGCATTTGTGCAGCATTATATGAGGCATATTTTAATATGGAGCATCTTATGGAGCCCATCAAACTGTGTGAAGCATTATAAGGGGCGTATTTTGTATGGAGCATCTTATGGAGCCCATCAAACTGTATGGAGCATTATAAGGGGCGTATTTTGTATGGAGCATCTTACGGAGCCCATCATAAACTGTATGGAGCATTATATGGGGCTCCTGATTCAATATGGATATTCAAAAACACTTAACCAACTGATGTCTCAATTAATTTTACTTTTATTGGTATCGATTTTTATTTTTGAAATTAACCAGTAGCTGCTGCATTTTCCATCCTAGGCTTATACTCGAGTCATTAAGTTTTCCCTGTTTTTTGTAGCAAAATTAGGGGGGGGGGGGGGGGGGGGGGGTCGGTTTATTAGTTGCCCCCAGACAACCAATGTGCGAAAATTTTGCACGGGCAACTAGTTTAATGTTTTGGGTTTTTTTTCTTCCACATTGCTTCAGTTCCTGTGAAGCAACTGAAGGGTTAATTAACTTCATGCCTGTGGTTTTGAGCTCCTTAAGGGGTGCAATTTTTAGAATATGTCACTTTTGGGTACTTTGTCATATAGACACCCTCAAAGTCATTTCAAATGTAATTTGGTCCCCAAAAAAAAAAAAAATCTGTAAATTTTGCTGGAAAAATTAGAAATTACTGGCCAACTTTTGACAGCTATAACATCCTAACAGAAAAAAGATAAAATAAAAAAAATAGGTTTCAAAAATTGTGCTGATTTAAAGTACTCATTTGGGTACTTTTGTGTGACATAACGCTCCGACTTAAAGGGGCACTGTCACCCCCTCCAGCCGTTATAAACTAAAAGAGCCACCTTGTGCAGCAGTAATGCTGCATTCTAACAAGGTGGCTATTTTAGTTTTTGGTGCATGTATTCCCAAAATAAAGCGTTTTATTACTTCTCCAAAATACCTGTCTTTATCCAGGGAGGCAGGTCCTCACCCCCCTGCTTGAAACACCACACTGCCGTCACTCAAATATTCAGGGGCTCCGGGCGCCGCCCCCTCCACGCTGTTTTCGCATGAAATCCGGCGCCTGCGCTGTGTACTACTGTGTGGGGCAGGGCAGTGAGCTCTGGCCGTCTGACGTCACAGCCAGGCTTGCAGACTGCGCCTGTGCGGCCGCCCTGCCTATGAATCCCAGCCCCGCACTGTGCATAATGCATAACACTAGGGTTGAGCGACTTACTTTTATAGGATCGGGTCGGGTTTCACGAAACCCGACTTTCTCAAAAGTCGGGTCGAGTGAAATCGGCCGATCCTATAGAAAAGTCGGGGGTCGGCCGAAACACGAAACCCAATGCAGTGCAATGGGTTACTATGGTTCCCAGGGTCTGAAGGAGAGGAAACTCTCCTTCAGGCCCTGGGATCCATATTTAAGTGTAAAATAAAGAATTAAAATAAAAAATATTGCTATACTTACCCTCTGACGCGCCCTGGTACTAACCGGCAGCCTTCCTTCCTTAGAATCAGCGCGTGAAGGACCTTAGAGGACGTCGCGGCTTGTGATTGGTCGCGTGACCGCTCACGCGACCAATCACAAGTCGCGACGTCACCGAAGGTCTTTCAAGCGCTGATTCTTAGGAAGGAAGGCTGCCGGAAAGAAGCAGGGCGCGTCCGAGGGTGAGTATATTCCTATTAGGTATATAGTACCAGGGCGCGTCAGAGGGTAAGTATAGCAATATTTTTTATTTTAATTCTTTATTTTACACTTAAATATTGATTCCGATACCGATTTCCGATATTGCAGACATATCGGAACTCTATCGGAATTCCGATACCAGATTCAGAAGATCGCCGACCTCATGGCCGACCCCACACAGGGGTCGGGTCGGGTTTCATGAAACCCGACTTTGCCAAAAGTCGGCTACTTCTGAAAATGGCCGACCCGTTTCGCTCAACCCTACATAACACACTGCGGGGCTGGGATTCCCAAGGTGGGTGGCGGCACTGTCCGCACAGGCGCAGTCTGCAAGCCTGGCTGTGACGTCAGACGGCCAGAGCTCACTGCCCTGCCCCACACAGTAGTACACAGAGCAGGATTTCATGCGAAAACAGCGCGGAGGGGGCGGTGCCCGGAGCCCCTGAATATTTGAGTGATGGCAGTGTGGCGTTTCAAGCAGGGGGGTGAGGACCTTCCTCCCTGGATAAAGACAGGTATTTTGGAGAAGTTATAAAACGCTTTATTTTGGGAATACATGCACCAAAAACTAAAATAGCCACCTTGTTAGAATGCAGCATTACTGCTGCACAAGGTGGCTCTTTTAGTTTATAACGGCTGGAGGGGGTGACAGTGGCCCTTTAAGGATATAAAATTTTAAAGTTTTAAAAAAAAAATTGAAAAATTTAGAACATTTCTCGCAAATTTATTTTCACAATTAAACAAGTCATAGCGAATAAATGTTTCCACTACCGTGAAGCACAATATGTTACGAAAAAAAAACCATCTCAGAATCAGTTGGATCCGTTGAAGCGTTCCAGAGTTATTACTATACAAAGTGACACTGGTCAGAATTATAAAATTTGCCTTGGTTATTAAAGATCATAATTGGCTCGTCACTAAGGGGTTAATGTGTTGGAGAAGGGATTGGAGGTATTATTATAGGATGGGGGACATTAATAATACCCCCTTGTGCTGTAACACAGGATGGAGGCAAGGATGGGGAAGACGCTGCTACCAGAAGGAGCCAGGATGAAAGACATTACAGCAAGGAGCCAGGATGTGGGACATCTTTACACGGGCCCGCATATCTGACCAACATGCTGGTTGGGGCCCAGGTCCAAATTTTGCACCATGGGACAACTCTAGTTCTGCAACTGGACTGGAGTCAAAGGTGACTCAAATATCTACCACAAATAAAAAAAAAAACAAACATTATGGACGATCAGAGGTTAAAAAAACCCCGAAGTCAAGGGAGCTACAGTTCTTCAATACAAAAAAGCGAAACGCATTATATAGAGTCACTGCAAACAGAGTGATCTATTTCAAGCGTTTATTTCTGTTCTATTAATGATTATGGCTTACTGCCAATGAAAACCCAAAAGTCATTATCTCAGTAAATTAGAATACTTTATAACAGGGGTGTCAAACTGCATTCCTCGAGGGCTGCAAACAGGTCATGTTTTCAGGATTTCCTTGTACTGCACAGGTGATAATTTAATCACCAACTCATTATTTGTGTAGGTGATTAAATTATCACCTGTGCAGTACAAGGCAATCCTGAAAACATGACCTGTTTGCAGCCCTCGAGGAATGCAGTTTGACACCCCTGCTTTATAACACCAGCTTAAAAAATGATTTTAAAATCCAAACTGTTGGCCTACTGAAATGTATGTTCAGTAAATGCAGTCAATACTTGGTTGGGGCTCCTTTTGCATTAATTACTCCATAAATGTGGCGTGGCATGGAGGTTATTAGCCTGCTGAGGTGTTATGGAAGCCCAGGTTGCTTTGATAGCAACTTTCAGCTCTTCTGCATTGTTGGGTCTGGCGTCTCATCTTCCTCTAGACAATATATAGATTCTCTATGGGGTTAAGGTCAGGTGAGTTTGCTGGCCAATCAAGCACAGTGATACTGTTGTTTATAAACCAGATATTGGTACTTTTGGCAGTGTGGACAGGTGCCAAGTCCTGCTGGAGAATTAAATTTCCACCTCCAAAAAGCTTGTCAGCAGAGGAAAGGATGAAGTTCTCTAAAATTTCTTGGTAAATGGCTGCATTGACTCTTGGTCTTTATAAAACACAGTGGACCTACACCAGCAGATGACATAGCTTCCCAAACCATCACTGATTGTGGAAACTTCACACTAGACCTCAAGCAGCTTGGATTGTCTGTCTCTCCACTCTTCCTCCAGATTCTGGGACCTTAAATTTCCAAATGAAATGCTAAATTTACTGTACTTTGATCTGAAAACACCTTGGACCACTGAGCAACAGTCCAGTTTTTTTTCTCCTTGGCCCAGGTTAATCGCTTCTGGAGTTGTCTATTGATCATGAGTGGCCTGACAAGGAATGCAACACTTGTAGCCCATGTCCTGGATATGTCTGTGTGTGGTGGCTCTTGAAGCAATGACTCCAGCAGCAGTCCACTCCTTGTCAATCTCCCCCAAATTTTTCAATCACCTTTCCTTAACAATCCTTCCAAGGCTGCGGTTATCCCTGTTGCTTGTGCACCTTTTTCTACCACACTTTCTTTCCACTCAACTCTCCATTAATATGCTTGGATACAGTATTCTGTGAACAGCCAGCTTCTTTAGCAATGACCTTTTGTGGATTACCCTCCCTGTGGAGTGTGTCAATGACTGCCTTCTGGACTTCTGTCAAGTCAGAAGTCTTCCTCAAGATGATTGAGCCTACTGAAACAGACTAAGGGACCTTTTTAAATGCTTAGGAAGCCTTTGTATGTGTTTTTTTGGTAATTATTCTAAATTTACTGAGATAATGACTTTTGGGTTTTCCTTGGCTGTAAGCCATAATCATCAACATTAACAGAAACAAACACTACTGCTTTTTCACAGCAACGAGGATTATCAGAAAGTTTACTGCCTACTTCTCCTCAATCTCTTCTACCAGCAGATGTGACTGCAGCAGCTGAATAATCTATGGGCATTTATTGGAAGTGTGACACACACAACCCCATCAGATGAGCCACCCCAATTTCACTTTTAAAAATATATCATTACCGTATGTGCCCTTGTCTCCCTTTTTCTTTTTGAGAACCTTTTTAAATTGGACTTCTCTGGATATAGTAAACTTGGTGAGAATTGTATTAAGAAATTCAGCCCCTTGCCATTCAGGAGAATGATGGAATAGAATTTTACTTTACAGTGGAGTAGAAAAGGAGCAATCAGCTCACCGAACCAGCGCACAACTACGAACACCAAGAGAAATGTCCATAGCAATCCAGGCAGTAAGCCGCCACTCACTTTGTCAATAAAAACCAACTTCAATGTAAAAGATTTGATAAAAACAACAAAAGTGAAACAGGGCCACAAAATACAAATAGCAAAGGAGGAACACGTACAAGATCAAGTCAAGGCATTTCTAACATGCAAGGTCCTTAATCTGAGCAGATGCCACTGTTTCAATATTGTTGGCTTTAACAAATCTTTTGTATTAATAAATCATCATTTTTATTGAACAATTGAGTGCTGGCTTTCTGCTTGAATTGCTGCTGCAATTTTACTTGACACCAGAAAAAGAAGCCGGCAATAGCAACATACTTTAGTCAGGAAGCTCACCTCGCCAGTGGAATCCAACAGTGTCACTTTCACGTCATTTTCAGCTCCCCAGGACTTTTGAGATTTCCACACAAAATCTGAGGGAGGGTTGTGAATAGCTCCAGCATCTGCTGCCCATATCTGTCAGAAATTTACTGCAGTTAATAGTAACAACAATGATGGCATCAAAATTGCAAATACAATTAGTTGCAATACTACAGTGACCTTTACGCATGAAAGCTACAGTATCAAATTAGGTTTACGTTGCTCAAAGCAATCATCCAACATCCAGTTTTCTCCATGGTTAGTTTTAAAGTAAAAAGTGTGAAATGACTGGTTATTCTGGGCAATGCTGAAATGTAATTTATTTATTTTATTACGCAAAACCGAAAGAATTCAGAATAAACAATGTCATTACTTTTATGCCTAAAAATGCCAAAAGTATTCTAAGAGGGATAACTTTATTGGCTAAGCAGAAGAATTATGTTTGAAAGCCTTCAAAGCACAGAAGTTCCTTCCTTCACGTTAGCCAATAAAAGGTATCCCTCCTGGAATACATTTATCATTTTTAGGCTTAAAAGTACAGTATTTACAAATCGATTTTTCTGGCCAACATGGTATCACAATACATAGTTCTTTACTGTACATAAATTCACGTCAACCAAACGCATACAAGAAGTTATCTCTACATAATTACATAATAAATTCAGCTTTGCCACATCTATTAGTAAACCCACATTAATCTTCAGTCAGTCATTCTCATCATTAACCCCTTCCAAAAACATGACCTACTGTTTAGTCGGATGTTGGGTTCCAGACTTGGATGCAAACAAACTGATGCCAGAAGAGATTGGTTGACACCCAACCAGGACCTGCCTCTAACAGCAGCATGTGGAGTCGAGCGCCAACCACTGCTGGTAACCACTTAATGGGAACCTGTCACCATGAAAATGAAGTCTAAACTGCAGGCACCACGTTATAGAGCAGAAGGAGGTGAGCTGATTGATACATAGTTTTGTGAGAAAAGATTCTGTACAACTTGTGTTTTAATCTTAATACTCTGCTCTTTCAGGTATTCTTATTGCATGGGGGAGAGGGGAACTAACTAAGCTTTCTCAGTGTAAGTGTGCATACAAACATAGCAGTCAATCACTATAGAACTGCGCATTGGACCGAAAATCCCAGAAAGAGCAGAGTATTAAATGATTAGAACACAAGTTATACAGAATCTTCTCAAACTATGCCAGTTATGCCTACGGCTTTATTTTAAATGAAAGGGGGCGTTCACTGTGTGAGGCATAGAATGTGAGGTCAGATTTAACGCAGTACAGCAGAGTTGAATCTTGTCTCATTACAAACACAAGAAGCACATTTGCATTTCTCTTCTCACAGTGCTCTCAGCTCTGTTGTACTACCCTTCCCCCACACTGACAGTCTGTGAATGTGGAAGCTGAAACACTAAGAGGACTGCAGCTGAAAAGGTTTTTGAAAAAAAGAGACAAAGTTCACTTCTCCTGTAATGCGTTCGCTCTGCTGCACTGCATTTGTTCAGATCTCATTGCAGAGCTGTGTGTTATAAGAGAGCAATGAGTCTCCCATTGGCAATGACTAGTGATAAGCGAATATACTCGTTACTTGAGATTTCCCGAGCATGCTCGGGTGTCCTCCGAGTATTTGTTAGTGCTCGGAGATTTAGTTTTCATCGCCGCAGCGGAATGATTTACAGCTACTAGCCAGCATAAGTACATGTGAGGGTTGCCTGGTTGCTATTGAATCACCACATGTAATCAAGCTGGCTAACAGATGTATATCATTCAGCTGCGGCAAGGAAAACTAAATCTCCGAGCACTTACAAATACCTGGAGGACACCTGAGCGTGCTCGGGAAATCTCGAGTAACGAGTATATTAGCTCATCACTAGCAATGACTCTCATGTAAAATAAACTCTGTAGGCAGATCCTCATGAATATCAGTATCCGGCCCATAGATCGCAACAGCTCATTTGTATTTAAGAAAATTGTGGATTTCTCTTTAATAAGACATCAGATCACAGATTTTAAAGGTATTGTTTTATGCAACTTCCTATGACCTATATGCCCATATAAATGGCTTAGGAGAATTGATCCTACTGACAGATTCCCCTTAAAGCACGTGGATATGAAATTTAAAACGCATATTCCAAGCACCCATTGGCCTCCGTGTGGTGCAGTTGTGGCCTGCAAATAAGTTGTGTTAACTGACAGGGGTCTGCTGAAGACCCCAGTGCCTGTCATGATAGTGATCCATATGAAAACCAGCCTGTAGCTAGCATTCAAAGGAGACTGCATTATACTATATACTGCAACTATAGTATTGCAGTATTTAGCATGAATTATGATCTCATTTTGGGATTAACAAAAAGTAAAACACCCAAAAAAAAGCAAAATTAAAAATAAGTCAACTCTAATGTGATGCGGTTAGCTGCAAAACTCAGCGCTGACAACTCTTTTGGTCCTTATGGTTTTCAACTTATAAGACTGGTACTCACAGTCACATGTTGGCCAGCTTTTAGCATAAACCGTCCAGGAAGCTTAAAACCAATGTCAGGCAGGCTTCCATGTTGTCTTTTAATGCTCCAACCACTCAGCTGCTGATCCTGTATGTAATAGAAGTTATAAAAATTATCACCAAGCATCCAGGTGTATGCTCTCAATGCAATACCAAAACCCAACACACACCAAGTCCTGATTGTTTGCAGCTGTGGTTTTGCAACAGCTGGAGAAACAATGGATTGAGATCTCTGCTGCAAATAAATCAGAATTAAAGAAAAACAAAAGTAAGCTCCAATGGCCTTATAAAAGGAAGATGACATTTTACAAAAAGATCCAGAAGTCCACAAATGAGTTGTCTCCAACCTGTGGCTCTCCAGCTGCTCTGAAAGTATGACTCCCAGCATGTCCAGACTGGAAATTACTGCCTGGGCACGATGGGATGCATCAGTTCACAATATCTGAAGATCTATAGGATGGTGGCAACTGCTGTACAGAATACGCTTCATTTTCTATGATCAGTTTGTGTACTACAGTACACAATACGATACCTCATCTGAAGTGTTGACAAGCCTCAAGTACTTTCCTTCCGGGTCCATTTCTTCTATAGATACTGGACCTGAAGATGAAGCTTCCTGGATGATCTTATAGCCTGGCCGGCTCTCTCCGCTTTCACTCTCATCTAACTTTCTCTTCTTACCACGCAAAGAACGGCTTGATTGACTTGTGCTGATCCGGGAAACTTTACTTCTTTGAGATGGACTTGGAGACAGCTTCAGCCTAGATGACACCGACACCGTAAGAGGTTTTTAGTTTGCATCCTAACTTCTACTTATCTTCTACCTTCTGGTCTACCCAATTAGTTTGGTACAATCTTGATACAGCTACAGACACTAGATCAAGTGACATATTGGTGATTTGCTGATCAGTCAATTATACAAAGTGGAAAGTCTTAAAATGATCCCACAATATGATCACCACACTAATATCGATTGTATACCCAATATATAAATTGGGCTAACACACTTCTGCATTTCATGGTTCCCGACTCTTGCTACACACAGGTGTCCTTGACAAAGACCGTTCTTGGTTGGAACGTTGGATCATATCTGGTTTAACTCCTTGCCACATCAAAATGAATAAGACTGCACTAAGACAAAGTCTCAATTTCTTTTTTGTGGTGCTGAGGTTTCTACATCGATTAGTCTGGATCACAAGTCCCTTAATTGAGCACATTATATTTAACCCCTTCACGACATGCGCTGTACATGTACTGCGCATGTTGTGTCTCCCCCTTTGCTGTGGGCTCCGGTGCTGAGCCCGCATCTTTCCTGACACATGTCAGCTGTTTTGAAACAGCCGCGGGTGGAATCTTGATCCACTCACGGCTGTTAAACCTGTTCAATGACGCAGTCAATCTCTCACAGCGACATTTAACTTGCTCTTACCGAAAGCGCGCCAGAAATCCCGCCCATCGGTAACACAGTCACGTGATCGCAGGTCACCGATGGGTTGGCATGACAACCAGAGGTCTCCAGCAGATCTCTATGGTTGTCATAGCCAGATTGCTATGAGCGCTGCCCAGTGCTCATAGCAAGTGAGTATTTCTGCTATATACAGGCAATCTGATCATCGCCTGTATGTAGCAGAGCCTATCGGACAACTACAGCTTCTAGTCACATATTTGGTATCACCGCATTCAGAATTGCCCGATCAAGCTATAAAAATTATTAAATTTGATCGGTAAACTGTGTGGCAAAAAAAAGTCAAAACCCCAGAATTGCTTTTTATGGTCACCGCAACATTCCAATAAAATACAATAATGGGAGATCAAAAGCTAGTATACACACCAAAATAGTATCATTAAAAACGCCAGCTCAGTGCGCAAAAAAATAAGCCCTCACCCAACCAAAGTTCACGCAAAAATGGAGATGCTACGGGTGTCAGAAAATAACCCAATTTTTTATTCTTATTTTTTTTTAAAACTTTAGGTTCTTTTATTTAAGTGGTGAAAAAAATCTAGACATGGTTGGTGTCTATGAACTCGTAATGACCTGAAGAATCATAATGGCAAAACAGTTTTAGCATTTGGTGAACATAGTTAAAAAAAAAAAAAAAGTTGTGGAATTGCACTTTTTTGCAATTTCACAGCAAAAAAAATTAAAATAAAAAAAATACGCAATTTTTTTTCCCGTTTTTGAGTACACGATATGGTTAAAACAATGGTGTGTACAACTTGTCCCGCAAAAAACAAGTCTTCACGTGGCCATATTGATGGAAAAATTAAGTTATTGCTCTAGGAAAAAGGGGAGCGAAAAACAAACGCAAAAACGAAAAAAGGCTCCATCATGAAGAGGTTAACACCCTCATGACCCAGCCTATTTTGACCTTAAAGACCTTGCCGTTTTTTGCAATTCTGACCAGTGTCCTTTTATGAGGTAATAACTCAGGAACGCTTCAACGGGTCGGATCCTAGCGGTTCTGAGATTGTTTTTTCGTGACATATTGGGCTTCATGTTAGTGGTAAATTTAGGTCAATAAATTCTGCGTTTATTTGTGCTAAAAACGGAAATTTGGCGAAAATTTCGCAATTTTCACATTTTGAATTTTTATTCTGTTAAACCAGAGAGATATGTGACACAAAATAGTTAATAAATCACATTTCCCACATGTATACTTTACGTCAGCACAATTTTGGAAACAACATTTTTTTTTTTTGCTAGGAAGTTATAAGGGTTAAAATTTGACCAGCGATTTCTCATTTTTACAACGAAATTTACAAAACCATTTTTTTTTAGGGACCACCTCACATTTGAAGTCAGTTTGAGGGGTCTATATGGCGAAAATACCCAAAAGTGACACCATTCTAAAAAATGCACCCCTCAAGGTACTCAAAAACACATTCAAGAAGTTTATTAACCCTTCAGGTACTTCACAGCAGCAGAAGCAACATGGAAGGAAAAAATGAACATTTCACTTTTTAGTCATAAAAATTATATTTTAGCAACAATCTTTTTATTTTCCCAATGGTAAAAGGAGAAACTGAACCACGAAAGTTGTTGTCCAATTTGTCCTGAGTACGCCGATACCTCATATGTGGGGGTAAACCACTGTTTGGGCGCACGGCAGGGCTTGGAAGGGAAGCAGCGCCATTTGACTTTTTGAATGAAAAATTGGCTCCAATCTTTAGCGGACACCATGTCACGTTTGGAGAGCCCCCGTGTGCCTAAAAATTGGAGCTACCCCACAAGTGACCCCATTTTGGAAACTAGACGCCCCAAGGAACTTATCCAGATGCATAGTGAGCACTTTGAACCCCCAGGTGCTTCACAAATTGATCCGTAAAAATGAAAAAGTCCTTTTTTTTGTCACAAAAAATTTTTTCGCCTCAATTTTTTCATTTTCACATGGGCAATAGGATAAAATGGATCCTAAGATTTGTTGGGCAATTTCTCCCGAGTACGCCGATATCTCATAAGTGGGGGTAAACCACTGTTTGGGCACACGGCAGGACTCGGAAGGGAAAGCGCGCCATTTGACTTTTTGAATGGAAAATTAGGTCCAATTGTTAGCGGACACCATGTCGCGTTTAGAGAGCCCCTGTGTGCCTAAACATTGGAGCTCCCCCACAAGTGACCCCTTTTTTTAAACTAGACCCCCCAAGGAACTTATCTAGATGCATAGTGAGCACTTTGAACCCCCAGGTGCTTCACAGAAGTTTATAACGCACAGCCATGAAAATAAAAAATAAAAAAATCATTTTTGAGGAAGGAAAAATTAGCCTGGAATTTCCTATTTTGCCAAGGGAAATAGGAGAAATTGGACCCCAAATGTTGTTGTCCAGTTTGTCCTGAGTACGCTGATACCCCATATGTGGGTTTAAACCACTGTTTGGGCGCACAGCAGGGCTCGGAAGGGAAGGCACGCCATTTGGCTTTTTAAATGGAAAATTAGCTCCAATCATTAGACACCATGTCACGTTTGGAGAGCCCCTGTGTGCATAAACATTGGATCCCCCATAAATGACCCCATTTTGAAAACTAGACCCCCAAAGGAACTAATCTAGATGTGTGGTGAGGACTTTGAACCCCCAAGTGCTTCACAGAAGGTTATAACGCAGAGCCATGAAAATAAAAAAAAAATATTTTCTCAAAAATGATCTTTTAGCCTGCAATTTTTTATTTTCCCAAAGGTATCAGGAGAAATTTGACCCCAAAAGTTGTTGTCCAGTTTCTCCTGCGTACGCTGATACCCCATATGTGGGGGTAAACCACTGTTTGGGCACATGCCGGGGCTCGGAAGTGAAGTAGTGACGTTTTGAAATGCAGACTTTGATGGAATGCTCTGCGGGCGTCACGTTGTGTTTGCAGAGCCCCTGATGTGCCTAAACCGTAGAAACCCCCCACAAGTGACCCCATTTTAGAAACTAGACCCCCCAAGGAACTTATCTAGATATGTGGTGAGCACTTTGAACCCCCAAGTGCTTCACAGACGTTTACAACGCAGAACCGTGAAAATAAAAAATCATTTTTCTTTCCTCAAAAATGATGTTTTAGCAAGCAATTTTTTTATTTTCACAAGGGTATCAGGAGAAATTGGACCCCAGTAATTGTTGCGCAGTTTGTCCTGAGTACACTGGTACCCCATATGTGGGGGTAAACCACTGTTTGGGCGCACGTCGGGGCTCGGAAGTGAGGGAGCACCATTTGACTTTTTGAATACAAGATTGGCTGGAATCAATGGTGGCGCCATGTTGCGTTTGGAGACCCCTGATGTGCCTAAACAGTGGTAACCCCTCAATTCTACCTCCAACACTAACCCCCCCACACCCCTAACCCTAATCCCAACTGTAGCCATAACCCTAATCACAACCCTAATTCCAACCCTAACCCTATGTGCCCACGTTGCGGATTCGTGTGAGATTTTTCAGCATCATTTTTGAAAAATCCGCGGGTAAAAGGCACTGCGTTTTACCTGCAGATTTACCGCGGATTTCCAGCGTTTTTTGTGCGGATTTCACCTGTGGATTCCTATTGAGGAACAGGTGTAAAACGCTGCGGAATCCGCACAAAGAATTGACATGCTGCGGAAAATACAACGCAGTGTTTCCGCACGGTATTTTCCGCACCATGGGCACAGCGGATTTAGTTTTCCATAGGTTTACATGGTACTGTAAACCTGATGGAACACTGCTGCGAATCCGCAGCGGCCAATCCGCTGCGGATCCGCAGCCAAATCCGCACCGTGTGCACATGGCCTAATTCTAAAGGTATGTGCGCACACTGCGGAAAACGCTGCGGATCCGCAGCAGTTTCCCATGAGTTTACAGTTCAATGTAAACCTATGGGAAACAAAAATCGCTGTACACATGCTGCAGAAAAACTGCACGGAAACGCAGCGGTTTACATTCTGCAGCATGTCACTTCTTTCTGCGGATTCCGCAGCGGTTTTACAACTGCTCCAATGGAAAATCGCAGTTGTAAAACCGCAGCGAAATGCGCAGAAAAACCGCGGTAAATCCGCGATAAATCCGCAGCGGTTTAGCACTGCGGATTTATCAAATCCGCAGCGGAAAAATCCGGAGGAACAGAATACGTGTGCACATACCGAAACCCTAACCCTAGCCCTAACCGTAACCCTATTCTAACCTTAGTGGGAAAAAAAATTCTTTATTTTTTTATTGTCCCTATCTATGGGGGTGACAAGGGGGGGGGGGGGTCATTTATTATTTTTTTTACTTTGATCACTGTGATATAATATCTCAGTGATTAAAATGCACTTTGAAACGAATCTGCCGGCCGGCAGATTCGGCGGGCGCATTGCGTATGCGCCCGCCATTTTGGAAGATGACGGCGCCCAGGGAGAAAACGGACGGACCCCGGCAGGATCGGTAAGTATGATGGGGTGGAGGGGAGCACGGGGGGGGGGGGGGGATCGGAGCATGGGGGCGGAGGATCGGAGCGTGGGGGGGAGGATCGGAGCACGGGGGGGGGAGGAACGGAGCACGGGAGTGGTGGATCGGAGCACGGGGGGGTGGATCGGAGTGCACGGGGGGGTGGATCGGAGCACGGGGGGGCGGACAAGAGCACGGGGGGAGCGGAGCACAGGACGGAGCGGTGCATAGCACTGATCGGAGGGCTGGGGGGGGCGATCGGTGGGGTGGGGGCACATTAGTGTTTCCAGCCATGGCCGATGATATTGCAGCATCGGCCATGGCTGGATTGTAATATTTCACCAGTTATAATAGGTGAAATATTACAAATCGCTCTGATTGGCTGTTGAAAGTGAAACTGCCAATCAGAGCGATCGTAGCCACGGGGGGGTGAAGCCACCTTCCCTGGGCTAAACTACCACTCCCCCTGTCCCTGCAGATCGGGTGAAATGGGAGTTAACCCTTTCACCGGATCTGCAGGGACGCGATCTTTCCATGACGCCACATAGGCGTCATGGGTCGGATTGGCACCGACTTTCATGACGCCTACGTGGCGTCATGGGTCGGGAAGGGGTTAAAGAGCACAGTGCTGCTGGTCCTCCTAATTCATCCTAGATATTGGAGCCATTTGAAAGGGAATCTGTCAGTAGGTTTTTACCATTTCATCTGAAATCAGCATAACATAAGAGCAGAGAGCTGTTCCCCACACGATCGCCAAGCCCCGGTGGTCATTGCTCGGACTGCACCTCCCCGGCTGTTTAACCTCCTAAATGCCACGATCAATAGCGATTGCAGCATTTAGGAGGCTGGGAGAGGGAGGGTGATCCCCCTCCTGCTGGATCTGCACTTTGTGACACCATCGCAGGCTTCCGATCGTTGACATGGCAACACAAGGTCACATGCTGACCTCTAGGTCTGCCAGCTACGGCGTGCCTGTTAAACCATGCTAGGAGCATGGTCCAAAAGGCTTGCATCAGTGTTTCAACAACAGGTATAGTGTATTGCAAAGCATTATACCAGCGATCAGAGTAATAAAAGTAAAGTTCTGTAGGAGGGACTTAAGAAAAATAAAAAAAGTTTAATTAAAAAAAAAAAAAAAAAAAGTATAAAAAAAGAAAAAAATAAGATATCAAGAAATGTAAATATTTCTGTAAAAGCAAAAACAAACAAAGTACACATATTTGGTAACAAGTATGAACGTCCCGATCTATAAAAAACAGTCACACTATTTAACTATTCAGTGAAAAAAAAAAAAAATATATATATATATATATAAAATGTCTCCACTCGGGTGTGTCACCTATTAACAGAAATCTAGGTGGTGTCCAAGTTACTGGTAGCACAAAGGCTCTAGAAAAGCAACATGGCTCCCATCAAAAGAAACCCGACAAAACCTGCACTCCTGAATCCTAAAGCCCCCCTCCCTTTTGAGCCCCACAATGTGCCTAAACTGCAGTTAGCATCCACATGTTTGACTGCTGGGCACAATGTATGGGTACTACAATGGCAGATTTTCAATTTTCACTCTAACTTCCACTGTGTGTTTGTTTCTGGAAAACGCCCATAGCATAAAAAGTCACTCCCCCCCCCCACAAAAGATGAATTCCCAAAGGGGGTTTCCACCATTTAGGCACATCAAAGGCGGTGTAAAGTGGAATGTGCAAACTATTCTTTAAAAATCTGTGCTACAAAAGTCAAATGGCATCCGCCCATCCCAAGCCCTGTCCTGTGGCCAAACAGTACTGTACAGCCTTCTATGGGGTGTTGTCACACTCTGGAGAAATTGTGTAACAAAATTATGGGTGGGCTCTTTTTGTACCCATTTCCCCTTGTGAAAATAAAAAAAATATGAAGCCAAAACAGTATTTTAGCGATAATAGTATAAAATTCCGTGACACACCTGTGGTGTCGATATCCTCACTGCATCACTACATGGATTCAATGAAGGGTGCAGTTTGTAAAATGGGGTCACTGATAGAGGGTTCTGGCATCTCGGAGGCTCTGCCAATGTGACAGGACGCCTGCAAAATCTGCATTTCAATAAGGCGCTCCTTCCCTTCGGAGCTTTGCACTGTGCCTGAAAAGCACCAAATATAGGATATTGGCGAACGCAGGAGAAATTGTGAAACAAATTATGTGGTCCCATTTCCGCAGTCCTTTTCAAAATTAAAATCTTGGGGCCAAAACAACATTTTAGTGGACAAAAAATATTCTTCATCTCTGCAAGCTCTGTGAATCATCTGTGGGTTTTAAAATGCTCACTATACACCTAGAAGAATTCCTCAAGAGGTTTACTTTCCAAAATGTGGCCACATGTGGGTGGGTTCTGCCGCTTTGGTACCAGAGCAGCTCTTTAACCCCTTAGTGACAGAGCCAATTTGGTACTTAATGACCAGGCCAATTTTTGCAATTCTGACCACTGTCACTTTATGAGGTTATAACTCTGGAACGCTTCAACGGATCCCACTGATTCTGAGACTGTTTTTTCGTGACATATTGTACTTCATGTTAGTGGTAACATTTCTTTGATATTACTTGCGATTATTTATGAAAAAAACGGAAATATGGCGAAAATTTTTAAAATTTTGCAATTTTCAAACTTTGTATTTTTATGCCCTTAAATCAGAGAGATACCGTATTTTTCGGACTAAAAGACGCACTTTTTCCCCCCCAAAAAAGGGGGGAAAATGGGGGGTGCGTCTAATAGTCGCAATGCAGGCTTACCTAGGTGGCAGAGGTCCGGTGGCAGAGGTGCGGTTGCGGGGGTGTGGCGGCAGAGGAGGCGCAGTAAGCGGGGTCCCTTTCCCCGGTATGGTGATGCAGCAGGCCCGGTATGCAGCAGAGCCGGGTGAATCCTCTTGTTATCGGTGGTGGCGGCCATTTTCCGGAGGCCGCGCGTGCGCAGATGGAGCGCTCTGCTTCCCGGGGCTTCAGGAAAATGGCCGCCGCGATCTCCATCTGCGCACGCGCGGCCTCCCGCGGCCATTTTCCTGAAGCCCCGGGAGCAGAGCGCTTCATCTGCACACGCGCGGCCTCAGGAAGATGGCCGCGCCCACCGATAACAAGAGGATTCACCCGGCTCTGCTGCATACCGGGCCTGCTGCATCACCATACCGGGGAAAGGGACCCCGCTTCCTGCGCCTCCTCTGCTGCCACACCCCCGCCACCGGACCTCTGCCACCGCACCTCTGCCACCTAGGTAAGCCTGCATGGTACGCCAGGGACCCCTCTCACGCCATACCTCTCACTGCACCTCCTGATCCCAGCACCTCCTGATCCCAGCACCTCCTGATCCCAGCACCTTCTCATCCCAGCACCTTCTCATCCCAGCACCTTCTCATCCCAGCACCTTCTCATCCCAGCACCTTCTCATCCCAGCACCTTCTCATCCCAGCACCTCCTGATCCCAGCACCTCCTCATCCCAGCACCTCCTCATCCCAGCACCTTCTCATCCCAGCACCTCCTGATCCCAGCACCTTCTCATCCCAGCACCTTCTCATCCCAGCACCTTCTCATCCCAGCACCTTCTCATCCCAGCACCTTCTCATCCCAGCACCTTCTCATCCCAGCACCTTCTCATCCCAGCACCTTCTCATCCCAGCACCTTCTTATCCCAGCACCTCCTCATCCCAGCATCACCCCACCTTGCCTCCTGTGACCCTGCTCTGCCACCGCCATAAGATACTGTAAATTCGGACAATAAGACGGACCCCCATGTTATAAAAAATCTTTTTTTCTGCAATTTTCACCCCAAATTTGGGGTGCGTCTTATGGTCCGGTGCGTCTTATAGTCCGAAAAATACGGTATGTCACGAAAAATAGTTAATAAATAACATTTCCCACATGTCTACTTTACATCAGCACAATTTTGGAAACATAATTTTTTTTTTGTTAGGGAGTTATAAGGGTTAAAAGTTGACCAGCAATTTCTCATTTTTACAACACCATTTTTTTTTAGGGACCACATCACATTTGAAGTCATTTTGAGGGGTCTATATGATAGAAAATAATGAAGTGTGACACCATTCTAAAAACTACACCCCTCAAGGTTCTCAAAACCACATTCAAGAAGTTTATTAACCCTTTATAAGCTTCACAGGAACTGAAACAATGTGGAAGGAAAAAATGAACATTTAACTTTTTTTTGCAAACATCTTAATTCAGAACCATTTTTTTTATTTTCACAAGTGTAAAAACAGAAATGTAACCATAAATTTTGTTATGCAATTTCTCCTGAATACGCCAATACCCCATATGTGGGGGTAAACCACTTTTTGGGCGCACCGCAGAACTTAGAAGTGAAGGAGCGCCGTTTGACTTTTTCAATGCAGAATTGGCTGGAATTGAGATCGGACGCCATGTCACGTTTAGAGAGCTCCTGATGTGCCTAAACAGTGGAAACCCCCCACAAGTGACACCATTTTGGAAACTAGACCCCTTAAGGAACTTATCTAGATGTGTGGTGAGCACTTTGAACCCCCATGTGCTTCACAGAAGTTTATAATGTAGAGCCGTGAAAATAAAAAAAATCGCTTTTGTTTACACAAAAATGATCTTTTTGCCCACAAATTTTTATTTTCACAAGGGTAACAGGAGAAATTAGACCACTAAAGTTGTTGTGCAATTTCTCCTGAGTACGTCGATACCCAATATGTGGGGGTAAACCACTGTTTGGGTGCACCGCAGAGCTTGGAAGAGAAAGAGTGCCGTTTTACTTTTTCAATGTAGAATTGGCTGGAATTGAGATCGGACGCCATGTCGCGTTTGGAGAGCCCCTGATGTGCCTAAACAGTAGAAATCCCCCACAAGTGACCCCATTTTGGAAACCAGACCCCCCATGGAACTTATCTAGATGTGTGGTGAGAACCTTGAATGCCCAAGTGCTTCACAGAAGTTTATAATGCAGAGCCGTGAAAATAAAAAATATTTTTTTTTTTCCACAAAAGAGATTTTTTAGCCCCCAAGTTTTTATTTTCACAAGGGTAACAAGAGAAATTGGACCCCAAAAGTTGTTGTCCAATTTGTCCTGAGTATGCTGGTACCCCATATGTGGGGGTAAACCACTGTTTGGGCGCACGGCAGAGCTCGGAAGGAAGGAGCGCCTTTTTGGAATGCAGACTTTGATAGAATGGTCTGTGGGCATTATGTTGCGATTGCAGAGCCCCTGATGTACCTAAACTGTAGTAACCCCCCACAAGTGACCCCATTTTGGAAACTAGACCCCCAAGGAACTTATCTAGATGTGTGGTGAGAACCTTGAATGCCCAAGTGCTTCACAGAAGTTTATAATGCAGAGTCGTGAAAATAAAAAAGATTTTTTTTTTCACAAAAAAGATATTGTAGCCCCCAAGTTTTTATTTTCACAAGGGTAACAAGAGAAATTGGACCCCAGAAGTTGTTGTCCAATTTATCCCGAGTACGCTGATGCCCCATATGTGGGGGTAACCCACTGTTTGGGCGCACGGCAGAGCTCAGAAGGGAGGGAGCACCATTTGAATTTTTGAGCGCAAAATTGGCTGTCGTGTTTGGAGACCCCCTGATGTACCTAAACAGTGGAAACCCCCCAATTCTAGCTCCAACCCTAACCCCAACACACCCCTAACCCCAACCTGATCCATAATCCTAATCACTAACCCTAACCATAATCACAACCCTTACCCCAAAACAACCCTAATGTCAACCCTAACCATAACCCTAATCAAAACCCTAAATCCAACACACCCCTAATCCTAATCTCAACCCTAACCTCAAACCTAACCCTAATCCCAATACACCCCTAATCACAACCCTAACCTTAACCCTAATCCCAAACCTAACCCTAATCCCAAGCGTAACCCTAATGCCAACCCTAACCCTAATGCCAACCCTAATCCAAACCCTAACCCTAATCCCAGCTCTAACCCTAACTTTAGCCCCAACCCTAGCCCTAACTTTAGCCCCAACCCTAACCCTAAGGCTACTTTCACACTTGCGTCGTTTGGCATTCCGTCGCAATCTGTCGTTTTGGACAAGAAACGGATCCTGCAAATGTGCCCGCAGGATGCGTTTTTTGCCCATAGACTTGTATTGCCGACGGATCGTGACGGATGGCCACACGTCGCGTTCGTCGTGCACTGGATCAGTTGTGTTTTGGCGGACCGTCGGCACAAAAAAAACGTTCAATGAAACGTTTTTTTGTACGTCGCATCCGCCATTTCTGACCGCGCATGCGTGGCCGTAACTCCGCCCCCTCCTCCCCAGGACATAGATTGGGCAGCGGATGCGTTGAAAAACTACAGCTGCTGCCCACGTTGTGCACAATTTTCACAACGTGCGTCGGTATGTCGGGCCGACGCATTGCGACGGCCCCGTACCGACGTAAGTGTGAAAGAAGCCTAACCCTAAATTTAGCCCCAACCCTAACCCTAAATTTAGCCCCAACCCTAACCCTAAATTTAGTCCCAACCCTAACCCTAAATTTAGCCCCAACCCTAGCCCTAACCCTAGCCCTAACCCTACCCCTAATTTTAGCCCCAACTGCTGTTCTCCTGCCGGCCGGGCAGATGGAGACAGATGGCGGGCGCACTGCGCATGCGCCCGCCATTTTCTTCTGCCGGCGGCCAGGAGGAGCAGCAAGAGGATCCAGGGACACAGGTGAGTATTGTAGGGTCCCCGAATCCCCCTATTTCTCTGTCCTCTGATGTGCGATCACATCAGAGGACAGAGAATTACACTTTACTTTTTTTTTTTTTTTTTTGCGGTCGCCGGTAAACAGTTAATTATCGGCGATCGCAAAACAGGGGTCGGTAAAACCGACCCCGATCATGCTCTTTGGGGTCTCGGCTACCCCCGGCAGCCGAGACCCCAAAGATTCTCCCGGTGCCGGCCGGCATTTTGAAGATGGCGGCGCCCACCGGGAGACACGAGGAGCATCGGGGGAGATAGGCGAGTATTGGGGGGCAAACCTGGGACCCCTTTTCTCTGTCCTCCGATGTGCGATCACATCGGAGGACAGAGAAATTAAAAAGAGATTGCGTTTTTTTTTTGTTTGTTTTTTTGCGCGATCGCCGGTAAACGGTTAATTACCGGCGATCGCAAATGCGGGGTGGGTTAAAAAACCCCCGAATCATGTTCTCTGGGGTCTCGGCTACCCCCGGCAGCCGAGACCCCGGAGAAAATCGGCCTCTGGGGGGCGCTATTCACTTTTTCCACAGCGCCGTTAATTAACGGCGCTGTGGTTTAAGTACCCTTAGCGGCCGCTGTTAAAAGGCGTATCGGCGGTCGCTAAGGGGTTAAAATGTGACATGGCGCCTGCTGTCTATCCCTGCCAAATCTGCGCTTGACAAGTCAACTAGGGCTCCTTCCCTACCAAGCCCCGCCATGTGCACACACAGTTGGTTTCCCCCACATATTGGTGTACTCACATTGCACAACAATGTATATGGATCATTTTATCCTGCTACCCTTGTGAAAATGTAAAATTCGGGGCTAAAGCTACAATTGCATGGGAAAAAATAAAATTTAAATTTTTTCATTCCACATTTCTTTAATTCCTGTGAAGCACCTGAAAGGTTAATAAACTTCTTGACTGTGGTTTTGAGGGGTGCAGATTTTAAAATTATGTCACTTTTGGGTTTTTTCTGTAAGATAAGCCGGGTACGTAAAATGTGAATTTGTAAATTGTTAGAAAAATGAGAAGTTACTGATCAACTTTTAACACTTCAAACTTCCTAACAAAAATGATGTCTCAAAATGGATGGTGATGCAAAGTAGACATGTGGGAATGTTATTTATTAACTATTTTGGGTAAAATAACTCTCTGGTTTAAAAGGTCAGAGAAATCTAAAGTTTGAAAAGTAAAGGGGTTGTCAACTACTTGGACAATCCCTTCTTAAATTCTCCAAAGTTTAAATTAAAAAGAAAAAAAAAAAAGAAAAAAAACAATCTTCCACTCCCATCCTGCGCCGACTATTCCAGTGATATCAGTGACAGGGCTCCCGCTCCCATGTATCGTTGTTATGCCACATGACCACTGCAGCCAATCAGTGGAGCCAATAGGTTGCACATTTTCCTTGGACTTATGTCCTAGGGAAGTGAGTGATGAAGCTCAGCGGCCACTAATAAGCTGCATCATTCATGTAGTAAAACAAATATAAAAAACTGACTGCCGCTTTTGAACAAAGTGCAGCTTAAATTTGTACGTAGTAAAACAAACGTCATGTGAGAGCAGGAAGACCCAGCGCAGACATTGTTGGAGTGAGAGGCGACTAGAAGGTTTTTTATTTTAGATGGGGGACTACAGCATTTAAGAAGGTATAAACTGTAGTAAAGGGAATGTAAAACTAACCAAAAACATAAGCGTGCAATGAGGCACTAAATCAACCGACTGATCGACTGTGAACCCTAAAAACTGCTTGGAAAAACCCCCCCAAAAAAACAGTTTTTCAGCGTTCAGCATTTAAGAAGGTGTCCATGTAGAGGATGACTACCTAAAGTGTGGATACATCGGTCAACGAAGGTGACAATTCTAGCACCCAAGTGACTAAATCACAGACATACCGCTGCTCTTCTCCTTCCAGCATTTTTCTGTAGGCGTTAATCTCCATGTCCAGCGCTAGTTTGACATCCAATAACTGCTCGTACTCCTCCAGCTGGACCTGCAGCTGATGCCTCATATCGGCCACTTCTCGGTCCTTCTCCGACATCAGTCTCCGGTGCATATCCTGGGAGCGGTCCAGCATCTCCTGCAACTCCCGCACCTTGTTCTCTAGAGCACAGTTCTGCCACAGAGCAAAGTATACATTAATATATCACATACAACATATTCCCTCTTCATTCACCAACATTTTTCAGGAGCTAAAGACTTTAACCCCTTCACAACCTTGGGATTTTTTTGTTTGTTTGTTTTAAGTTCGTTTTTTGCTCCCCTTCTTCTCAGAGGCATAACTTTTTTATTTTGCAGTCAATATAACCGTATGAGGGCTTGTTTTTGCGGGACGAATTGTACATTTGAAAAACACCAGTAATTTTAACATATAGTGTACTGGAAAACAGGAAATTAAATTTAAGTCGTGTGAAATTGATGGGGAAAAAAAGTGCTATTTCACAGTTTTTTTTTTGTTTGTTTTTTTAACAGATCACTATAAGCACGCAGATACCAAACATGTATGGATTCATTATTTCAATGGTGAACACAAGTTAAAAAGTTTGTGAAAAAAAAAGATGTTCTTTGCCAAGACCAGTAGCGTCTATTTTTTGGGGATCTCATGCTGGGTGAGGGCTTATTTCTTGTGGACGTTTTTATTGATACCAAGTTGTGGTAGATACGATGTTTTGATCGCCAGTTATTGCATTTTATTTCAATATTGCGGTGACCCAAAAAAACAGATCAGGCGTTTTTTTTTACCAGTTTACTGATTGAATTAGTTTATATTTAGATAGATTGGACATTTCTGAACGCAGTGATACCAAATGTGTATTTTTATGGTTTTATTTTGAATGGGGGGAAAAAAAAAAAAAAAAAAAAAAAAAAAAGAGGGGGGTTGATTTGAACTTCTATATTTTAAAGAAATATATATTTTTTTAACCTTTTATTTGATTTAATAGTCTCTTTAGGAGACTTGAAGCTGCGATCATCTGATCGCTTGTGCTACACACAGCAGGGCTTCAACCCTGTTATGCGTGGCAGAAATTATCGTCTCTATGAATGCCGGCCACAGACCGGCCTCCATAGAAGATCTGCAATGACAGGCACCAGGGTCTTCTGCAGACTCCTGGCTGTCATGCCTTCCCATCACCCTCGATGGGAGGAGTTTGCGACGTGCTTCCGATAAGTGAGAGTTAAATGTTACTGTCAGCGATTGACACCGGCATTTAACATGTTAACAGCCATGGGTGGATCGCGATTCCACCAGCAGCTGTTAGGGGCACATGATAGCTAATAAGATGAAAGCTCAGCACAGGAGCCCACACCAAAGGAAGGGAAGCAACCTATGAAGTACCTATAAGGGGTTAAAGTGGATCTGTAGTCAGGTTTTTGTTCTGTAATCAGAGCAATATGATGCAGAGACCGAAAGCCTAACTCCAGCAATGTGTCACTTACTGGGCTGTGTTGCGGTTTCAACAAAACCAGCGTTTTATCAGCAGGTGATCATCTCTACAGGACTATAGCTTCCTAGGCAAGGAGAACACAGTGCCTTTGTGAAGCTGGCTGGTTTGCAGGATCCGACCAGTTTCAGTACACCAAGCCCCCCCCCCCCCCCTTCCGTGCGCCTTTGATGCTGGAGAGGCAAAGCTGTCTGTGCTACCTACAGGGATAAGCACACAGCTCGGACCAGCCACTTAACTACACTGCTGGCCTGAACGGTCAATCATCAGGAATGCATCAGCCCCCAGCAAGCCTTAAGATACAAGAAAATATCCCTTTAAAGGGAACCTGTCCCATTCAACACAAGTCTGTTCTGCTGTAGGAGGTTATATGCTGTACACCTTGTAAATTTCATTTTAAAAAAAACCGCTGCTCATTCTGATCTTAGATGTCAGGAGGTAGTCCTAAGCAGTGACTGACTGGCATCTGTGTGTACAATTATACACAAGGATTATTGGCCAACTCATTCATTATAAAGCATGCAGCTAGAAAAAAAAAGTAGAAGCTAAATAGTACTCGTACTCATAAAGGATATTATGCTACATTAAATGTTAAACCCAACAAAACTTCAAGAATGAGGCGCTACCTGCTTTTGACATTGGCTCAGCTGTGACGACATTGTATCTATTCGGAGTTTTGTAGACATGATCTCCTCTCTTGTTGCATTTGCATAATCACTGTTCTTTGCAGCCGCAAGTTGCGCATTCTCCAGCTGAAAAATATTCAGACGTAATCATATTACCAGGCAGTTATATGGAAAATGGATGACAAACAAGGAGGTGAAAAGAGTAATGCTGTAATATGTTGTATTTGGGATTGATCAGTGGGTAGTGTTTGCAGATCCCTCATATAATATAAAAATATAATATATATTATATAGCGTTATTACAAACAGAGTGATCTATTTCTAGTGTTCATTTCTGTTAATGTTGATGATTATGGCTTACAGCCAATGAAAACCCAAAAGTCATTATCTCAGTAAATTAGAATACTTTATAACACCAGCTTGAAAAATGATTTTAAAATCCGAAATGTTGGCCTACTGAAATGTATGATCAGTAAATGCACTCAATACTTGGTCTGGGCTCCTTTTGTATCAATTACTGCATCAATGCGGCGTGGTATGGAGGCGATCAGCCTGTGGCACTGCTGATCACTCTATATAATACGAGTTATTACAAACAGTCTCACATTTTATATTTAAGAACTGGAATAAATTAACTTGATATTCTAATATTGTGAGAAGCACTTGGTCAAAATTACCCTATAGAGGTCAATGAACGCTTAAATAATAGCATCTGTTATATCGTGGTTCAGTGTTCACTGGGTTGGACAAGAAGTTTGTGTTTTGGATAATTTCCAACTAATTTTCCATATTGGAAAAACATATCCAATAAGGAGACCATACAGACAGATATTGCATGTTAGCCCATGCGCCAAGACTTCCCAAGTTCCACACTGAAAAAAATATTCATGGATGACAATTACATTTTCTAGATGCAATACAGACATTTTTTCTTATGTTAGCGTGAAATCAATCTTTTTATGATTGACAAAGAACACTCAGATCAAACATACCAACAGACGTATAATAATAATAATAATAATAATAATAATAATAATAATAATAATAATAATAAGGATGTGACAGCCACATGCGGCTACTGCCTTCAGGTGCACAATTCATTCAGCTAATAGAGATACACCGAACGACTGACTAGCCAAAATGCAGAGTAACCAGCAGATCGAGGGGCAAACAAAAATAAGTACAAGTTTATAGTTTACATATAATACATGAGCAATGACTTAGGCTATGTGCACACGATGCGCATTTTGCTGCGGGTCCCCAGCTGCAGATCCGCAGCAGTTTCCCATGAGTTTACAGTACAATGTAAACCTATGGGAAACCGAAAATGCAGTGCCCATGCTGCGGAAAAAAACGCGCTTAAACACAGCAGTTTATAATCCGCAGCATGTCAATTCTTTGTGCGGATTCCGCAGCGCTTTTACACCTGCTCCATAATAGAAAACCGCAGGTGTAAAACCGCAGTGGAATCCGCACAAAAACTGCGGTAAATTCGCAATAAATCTGCAGGAAAAATGCAGTGTTTTTGCCCTGCAGATTTATCAAATCCGCAGCCCTCACAAATACGTGTGCACATAGCCTAAGACTAGGTTCTCCTTTCATTTTAGTGTGAGCGCTAACGGACAGCGTTGCACGGCGAAATTAACGCCGTGCAACGCATCCGTTAGCGCTCCCATTGCCAGGATGTTAAAGCGCATTGCTAGCGCGTGCCATTTTCGGCACGCGCTAGCGATGTGCCGTTCTTTTGTGGCGCGCCTCGGACGCTGCTTGCAGCGTCCGTGGCGCGCCAGAGGTCCGTTCACCGCTCTCGCAGATCGGGGATCTGCGCTAGCGGGTACATTTAACGCTACCCCTAAAAAGACATTGCGTTAGCGCAATCCGCTAGCACTTAGCGCTAAACGGATTACACTAACGCAATCTGAACCTAGCCTAAGAGGGTCTTGTGTGAAGTCAGTAGGTAGTGGTCTTTTACCCATCATGCCATTTTAAGGTTCTGTTCACATGTCCAGCTGTCATACATTTTTTGTATGGGAACCAGCGTTGTAAGGCTGTGTGCACACGTTGCGTTTTTTTCGCTATAAAAACGCATACATTATGCATCCCATCATTTAGAATGCATTCCGCAATTTTTGTGCACATGATGCGATTTTTTCCGCGAAAAAACGCAGCGTGTTCATTAACCCCTCTGTGACCTTAGACGTACTATCCCGTCGAGGTGCCCTGGGCTTATCTGACCCTGGACGGGATAGTACGTCATAGCCGATCGGCCGCGCTCACGAGGGGAGCGCGGCCGATCGCGGCCGGGTGTCAGCTGCTTATCGCAGCTGACATCCGGCACTATGTGCCAGGAGCGGTCACGGACCGCCCCCGGCACATTAACCCCTGGCACACCGCGATCAAACATGATCGCGATGTGCCGGCGGTGCAGGGAAGCATCGCGCAGGGAAGGGGCTCCCTGCGGGCTTCCGAGACCCCCGGAGCAACGCGATGTGATCGCGTTGCTGCGAGGGTCTCACCTCCCTCCCTGCTTCCTCCAGCCCCAGATCCAAGATGGCCACGGATCCGGGTCCTGCAGGGAGGGAGGTGACTTCACAGAGCCTGCTCAGAGCAGGCACTGTGAAGGCTGCAGCGCTGCATGTCAGATCAGTGACCTGACAGAGTGCTGTGCAAACTGTCAGATCACCGATCTGTGATGTCCCCCCCTGGGACAAAGTAAAAAAGTTAAAAAAAAAAATTTTCAAATGTGTAAAAAAAAATAAAAAAAAAATATTCCAAAATAATGAAAAAAAAAAAAATATTATTCCCATAAATACATTTCTTTATCTAAATAAAAAAAAAAAAACAATAAAAGTACACATATTTAGTATCGTCACGTCCGTAACGGCCCGACCTATAAAACTGGCCCACTAGTTAACCCCTTCAGTAAACACCGTAAGAAAAAAAAAAAAAAAAACGAGGCAAAAAACAACGCTTTATTATCATACCGCCGAACAAAAAGTGGAATAACACGCGATCAAAAGGACAGATATAAATAACCATGGTACCGCTGAAAGCGTCATATTGTCCCGCAAAAAACGAGCCGCCACACAGCATCATCAGCAAAAAAATAAAAAAGTTATAGTCCTGAGAATAAAGCGATGCAAAAATAATTATTTTTTCTGTAAAATAGTTTTTATCGTATAAAAGCGCCAAACCATAAAAAAAATGATATAAATGAGGTATCGCTGTAATCGTACTGACCCGAAGAATAAAACTGATTTATCAATTTTACCAAACGCGGAACGGTATAAACGCCTCCCCCAATAGAAATTCATGAATAGCTGGTTTTTGGTCATTCTTCCTCACAAAAATCGGAATAAAAAGCGATCAAAAAATGTCACGTGCCCGAAAATGTTTTCAGTAAAAACGTCAACTCGTCCCGCAAAAAACAAGACCTCACATGACTCTGTGGACCAAAATATGGAAAAATTATAGCTCTCAAAATGTGGTATTGCAAAAAATATTTTTTGCAATAAAAAGGGTCTTTCAGTGTGTGACGGCTGCCAATCATAAAAATCCGCTAAAAAACTCGCTATAAAAGTAAATCAAACCCCCCTTCATCACCCCCTTAGTTAGGGAAAAATAAAAAAAAAATGTATTTATTTCCATTTTCCCATTAGGGCTAGGGTTAGGGCTAGGGTTAGGGCTAGGATTAGGGCTAGGGCTAGGGTTAGGGCTAGGGTTAGGGCTAGGGTTAGGGCTAGGGTTAGGGCTAGGGTTAGGGCTAGGGTTAGGGCTAGGGTTAGGGCTAGGGTTAGGGCTAGGGTTAGGGCTAGGGCTAGGGCTAGGATTAGGGCTAGGATTAGGGTTAGGGCTAGGGTTAGGGTTGGGGCTACAGTTAGGGTTGGGGCTAAAGTTAGGGTTTAGATTTCATTTACAGTTGGGAATAGGGTTGGGATTAGGGTTAGGGGTGTGTCAGGGTTAGAGGTGTGGTTAGGGTTATGGTTGGAATTAGGGTTAGGGGTGTGTTTAGATTAGGGTTTCAGTTATAATTGGGGGGTTTCCATTGTTTCGGCACATCAGGGGCTCTCCAAACACGACATGGCGTCCGATCTCAATTCCAGCCAATTCTGCGTTGAAAAAGTAAAACAGTGCTCCTTCCCTTCCGAGCTCTCCCGTGTGCCCAAACAGGGGTTTACCCTCACATATGGGGTATCAGCGTACTCAGGACAAATTGGACAACAACTTTTGTGGACCAATTTCTCCTGTTACCCTTGGGAAAATACAAAACTGGGGGCTAAAAATAATTTTTGAGGGAAAACAAAAAGATTTTTTATTTTCACGGCTCTGTGTTATAAACTCTAGTGAAACACTTGGGGGTTCAAAGTTCTCACAACACATCTAGATAAGTTCATTGAGGGGTCTAGTTTCCAATATGGGGTCACTTGTGGGGGGTTTCTACTGTTTAGGTACATTAGGGGCTCTGCAAACGCAATGTGACGCCTGCAGACCAATCCATCTAAGTCTGCATTCCAAATGATGCTCCTTCCCTTCCGAGCCCTCCCATGCGCCCAAACGGTGGTTCCCCCCCACATATCAGGTATCAGCGTACTCAGGACAAATTGGACAACAACATTTAGGGTCCAATTTCTCCTGCTAACCTTGGAAAAATACAAAACTGGGGGCTAAAATATAATTTTTGTGGGAAAAAAATTTTGTTTTATTTTTATGGCTCTGCATTATAAACTTCTGTGAAGCCCTTGGTGGGTCAAAGTGCTCACTACACATCCAGATAAGTTCCTTAGGGGGTCTACTTTCCAAAATGGTGTCACTTGTGGGGGGTTTCAATGTTTAGGCACATCAGTGGCTCTCCAAACGCAACATGGCGTCCCATCTCAATTCCTGTCAATTTTGCATTGAAAAGTCAAACGGCGCTCCTTCCCTTCCGAGCTCTCCCATGCGCCCAAACAGTGGTTTACTGCCACATATGGGGTATCAGCGTACTCAGGACAAATTGGACAACAACTTTTGGGGTCCATTTTCTCCTGTTACCCTTGGTAAAATAAAACAAATTGGAGCTGAAGTAAATTTTTTGTGTATTTATTATGTTTTGTGTTTTTATTTAAACATTCCAAAAATTCTCATTAAACACCTGAAGGGTTAATAAACTTCTTGAATGTGGTTTTGAGCACCTTGAGGGGTGCAGTTTTTAGAATGGTGTCACACTTGGGCATTTTCTATCATATAGACCCCTCAAAATGACTTCAAATGAGACGTGGTCCCTAAAAAAAAATGGTGTTGTAAAAATGAGAAATTGCTGGTCAACTTTTAACCCTTATAACTCCCTAACAAAAAAAAAAATTTGGTTCCAAAATTGTGCTGATGTAAAGGAGACATGTGGGAAATGTTACTTATTAAGTATTTTGTGTGACATATCTCTGTGATTTAATTGCATAAAAATTCAAAGTTTGAAAATTGCGACATTTTCAAAATTTTCGCCAAATTTCCGTTTTTTTCACAAATAAACGCAGGTACTATCAAAGAAATTTTACCACTATCATGAAGTACAATATGTCACGAGAAAACAATGTCAGAATCACCAGGATCCGTTGAAGCGTTTCGGAGTTATAACCTCATAAAGGGACAGTGGTCAGAATTGTAAAAATTGGCCTGGTCATTGACGTGCAAACCACCCTTGGGGGTAAAGGGGTTAATTTTGCTGATTTTTTGCGTTTTTCCCGCTATTTAATGCATTGGGAAGCTCCGTAAAAAAAATAATAAAAAAAAAGCGCCAAAAACGTGTCAAACGTGCAAAAACGCACAAAAAACGCATGCGGATCTCTTGCAGAAAATGCCCGGTTTTGCTCAGGAAATTTCTGCAAGAAATCCTGAACGTGTGCACATAGCCTAAAAGCTGGATATAGTTGCCATCAGTTTTTTGGGGTTTTTTTTGTCCGGACAAAAAAAACAAGAAGTTCTACATCGCTGGATCAGGAAAAAGAATTAAAGGGAACCTGTCACCCCGTTTTTTGAGATTGAGATATAAATACTGTTAAATAGGGCCTGCGCTATGCGTTACTATAGTGTATGTAGTGTACCCCGATTCCCCACCTATGCTGAGAAATACATTACCAAAGTTGCCGTTTTCGCCTGTCAATCAGGCTGGTCAGGTCAGGTGGGCGTGGTGACATCGCTCTTTTCTTTTCTTCCCCAGCTTTCCGTTGGTGGCGTAGTGGTGTGCGCATGTCGCAGTGACGAATCCACTGCGCGCACGTGAAGCAGGGCGCGATCTGCGCTATTACCCCCTGTCATCGGTGGGGCGGCCATCTTCCTGGGGCCGCGCGTGCGCAGATGGAGTGCTCTGCTGCACGGGGCTTCAGGAAAATGGTCGCGGGATGCCACGCGTGCGCAGAAGAGATCGCGGCAGCCATTTTCCCAAAGCCGAGTTTGCATCTTGGCTTTGGGAAAATGGCCGCCGCGATCTCTTCTGCGCACGCGCGGCATCCCGCGGCCATTTTCCTGAAGCCCCGTGCAGCAGAGCACTCCATCTGCGCACGCGCGGCCCCAGGAAGATGGCCGCCCCCACCGATGACAGGGGGTAATAGCGCAGATCGCGCCCTGCTTCTTCACGTGCGCGCAGTGGATTCGTCACTGCGACATGCGCACACCACTACGCCACCAACGGAAAGCTGGGGATGAAAAGAGTGATGTCACCACCCCCACCTGACCTGACCAGCCTGATTGACAGGCGAAAACGGCGACTTTGGTAATGTATTTCTCAGCATAGGTGGGGAATCAGGGTACACTACATACACTATAGTAACGCACAGCGCAGGCCCTATTTAACAGTATTTATATCTCAATCTCAAAAAACGGGGTGACAGGTTCCCTTTAAAATATATTTTATATTATTATTATTGACTTTATGATCCCAAAGCAAATCTAAAAGACAGATATTACTACCGGACATGTGAACAGAGCCTGCGTTTCCCATAAATTGTAAGCAAGTTCACACGGCTGGATTTCTTTACATGTTGAACGAGCCATACACATTTGTATTAAAACGTACAGAAACACGCTAGTTTTGGGGAGATCAGACGATCATAACATGTGTATGGGGGGGGGGGGGAAGGGGGGGAAGTCTCCCAACAGAGAGGCTTGACAGGAGGTTTATTTCCTGTCACTGACAATGAATCAAGACAAGTGGTTGTCGGTCCGCTCATGGCTCACAGTCTAGCCTCGCTCTACTTACTTTATAATGCTAGCGTCCTATAGATTTGTACCTGGTCTGGATCTTGGCTGGTCACTATCTGTCCTTGGACTTCACTCTCTACCAACCTGTTTTTTAATTCCATTTCTTCTCTTTGCTGCTGCTCTACTACCTCTTTAGCTGTAATTCTTTTATAATACATCTGCAGACATAAATGTTTTACATTTTTCACAGTGACTAACTGAACAAATATCTCCTTGCTACTGTACAACTTCTTTACAAGTAAAGTGTATTTAAAATCAGTTTATTAATGGCTCCTAACACTGACCAGTTCCCTTATTATAATTCTTTTTCTGAATGCCTGTTGGATTATTCTCATTAATATATTCCAATGGTTACCATGCGATGTAACAGATTTGCTACAGAGGCCCATAAACAGGGATTTTTGTGTACTCACCGTAAAATCCTTTTCTCCAAGCCAATCATTGGGGGGACAGGACCATGGGGTGTTATGCTGCTACCACTAGGAGGACACTAAGTAATACAGAAAGAATAGCTTGTCCACTGCAGTATACACCCTCCTGCTGGCTCCAAGTGAACCAGTTCGGTAACAAAGCAGTAGGTGCTTAACATTTAACCAGGATGGACCATGTCAAAACCAAACCAACACAGAAACCCAAAGCCGTAAGGCTAACAGGGTGGGTGCTGTGTTCCCCAATGATTGGCTCGGAGAAAAGGATTTTACGGTGAGTACACAAAAATTCCTGTTTCTCCTATGCCTCATTGGGGGACACAGGACCATGGGACGTCCTAAAGCAGTCCCTAGGTGGGGAAAAATCAACCGTAATTGCTCCTTGTACCCAGAGGTTACAGATGCGGCACTGCCGCCTGCAAAATTTGTCTGCCGACGGTCGCATCTGCCGAGGCCCAAGAATGAATATGGTAATGTTTTGTATACGTATGCAGACTGACCCAGGTCACAGCTCTGCAAATTTGTGCTGCCGAAGCTTGGTGCCGGATGGCCCAAGACGCACCCACTGACCGAGTGGAATGAGCCTTAATCCCTGCTGGGACAGGATGACCTCTGACTCGGTAGGACTTCCGAATAGCAGAACAAATCCATTTGGCTATTGTCGCCTTGGAAGCGGGTAACCCCTTCCTTGACCCTTCTGGGAGCACAATCAGGGCATCTGACCTGCGGAAAGACACCGTCCGCAAGACGCATCTCTTCAGAGCTCTCACTAAATCCAGTGTGTGTGGAGGGACTTCTCGATGCGATGTACTGTGCTGGACAGAGTGACGGTAAGACAATCTCATGATTGAGATGGAAGGATGAGACAACTTTTGGCAAAAAGGACAGGGATGTTCTCAAAACCACCTTATCCTGATGAAAATTCAGGAACGGAACTTAACAAGACAAAGCTGCCAGCTCTGAGACTCGTCTAATGGACGTGACCGCAACCAGGAAGGCAAACTTCCATGAGAGAAAGGACAGGGAAACCTCCTGTAGAGGTTCGAAAGGAGCTTCTTGCAAGACTCCGAGGACCAGATTAAGGTCCCATGGTTCCAACAGCATCTTACAGGGCGGCACCCTATGGGAGACTCCCTGAATGAACGTCTTCACTTGTAATCTGTTGGCAATACTGCGTTGGAACGAACGGACAGGGCTGAAATCTGCCGCTTGAGAGAACTAAGGGCAAGATTTAAGTCCAAACCCGTTTGTAAAAATTCGAGGATGAATGGAATAGACAATTCAAGAGGAGAACGTCCCCGGTCGTTGCACCAGGAAAAGAAGGTTTTCCAAGTGCGATGATAAATGCGCATAGACGTAGGCTTTCTAGCGCTGATCAAGGTAGAGATGACTTCCGGAGAGAAATCTGCCTGGGTTAGAACCCAGGACTCAACGGCCATGCCGTCAAACACAGGGCCTCGGAGTTCAGGTGGAAAATGGGGCCCTGTAATAGCAGGTCTGCGCGATTCGGTGAAAGCCAGGGAACACTGGCGACTAGTTGATCTAGTTCCGCGTACCTTGCCCGGCGCGGTCAATCTGGCGCAATCAGGATTACTGATACTCCCTCCGCTCTGATCTTCTTGATGACTCTCGGCAATAAGGGGAGCGGGGGAAGATATGTACGGAAGCCGAAAATGATTCCACGGGAGTACGAGTGCATCTGCCCCGATGGCTGCTGGATCGTGGGACCGAGCTATGAAGTTGGGAACTTTGGAATTTAGCCGTGAGGTCATCAGATCCACGTCCGGAGTTCCCCAACGACAGCAGACCTGGTGGAAGATCTCCGGATGGAGACCCCACTACCCCGAGTCGAAGCCTTGACGACTGAGAAAATCTGCCTCCCAATTGTCCACTCCCGGGATGTGACCGCCGAAGTCATTGAGCGGTTTTCCTCAGCCCAACGGAGAATGTAGCCTACCTCGCTCATGGCTGCCATGCTACGGGTTCCCCCGTCTGTTGATGTATGCCACTGCAGTGGCATTGTCGGACTGAATCCTGATAGGACGACCCGCCAGGAAGGGATGGAACTGGAGAAGAGCTAACCTGATTGCCCAAATTTCTAAGATGTTGATCGGAAGGCTTGATTCCTGAAGTGACAAGCGGCCCTGAGGAGTGATGTAGGAACACCGCTCCCCAGCCTAGAAGACTGGCATCTGTTGTCACAACTAGCCAATGTACTGGAAGAAAAGACTTCCCTTGATTCAGGGAGGACTTCAATGTCCACCACCTTAGAGACTGTCTGACTCGCTGGTGATGGAAGAACCAACGGTTGAGGGAGAATGGGTTCCTGTCCCAAACAGCCAGGAGGGCATACTGTAAGGGACGGAAGTGTAATTGGGCAAATGGAACCGCCTCCATAGCTGCTACCATCCTGCCGAGAACTTAAGCGCAGAGAGTGAATGTGAGGTTGAGAGAACTTCTGAGCTTCCCGCTGTAAGGCTGAGATCTTTTCCGAGGGAAGAAGCACCAACCCCTGGGACGAGTCCAGTATCATTCCTAGAAAGGAAATTCGCTGATCTGGTACTGGGGAAGATTTTTTGAAGTTTATCTTTCAACCAAGGCGAGAAAGAGAATCTGTTGTGATGTTCACAGCCTCCTTGCAGGCGCGGAAAGAGGGGCCTTTGATGTGGATATCGTCTAGATACGGTAGCACCACCACGCCTCGGGTGTGAAGGATGGCCACTGCAGCCGCCATGACCTTGGTGAATACGCTAGGAGCAGTGGCGAGGCAGAGTGGCAAATCAAAGAATTGGAAGTGTTGTTCCTGAACTGCGAAGCGAAGGAACCTCTGGTGAGAGGGGAAAATTGGAATGTGGAGGTACGCGTCCTGTATAGACGCCAGGAACTCGCCTTTTCCCATGGAGGAGATGACAGAACTAAGCGATTCCATTCGGAACCGTCGTACCCTGACAAACTTGTTCAGCAGTTTTAGAACCAGTATGGGCCGTACTGTACCGTCCTTCTTTGGAACAATGAACAGGTTTGAATAAACACCTTGAAACCTTTCGCTTGGAAGGACCGGGATAATAACCCCGTCTTCTATTAGAGAGCTTATGGCTTGGAAGAACTGTGATGCCTTTGCCCTGGGAGGAGGAGACGACCGGAAAAGACGGTTTGGTGGAAGGGAGGAGAATTGTATCTTGTATCAGGAGGACACTAGGTCACGGACCCATTCGTCGTGAACGACCGAGAGCCATGCGTCGCTAAAGGAATGCAGGCGGCCGCCTACTTTGAGGGTGTCCCCCGGATACCACAGGGAGTCATTGTGTGGGAGATCTGCCCGGTCTGGACCCCCTGGATCCTGAATGCCTAGGCTTGCCTCTCCATGAAGGGGAAGGTTTGTAAGGGGTCTGAGGCCTCTATCCCTGCGCTGTGCCCAGCCGGGTCCGGAAGATGTGGAAGTAGAGGACCAATTTGAGATGGAACAAAAATAAATAAATAAATAATTCGGGACCGAGCCTGCTGTTGCTGGTTCCGAAAGGGCCAAAAGGGTCTCGGTTGTGGGAGAAACTTACTCTTCCCTCCAGTGGCGTCGGAAATTAATTGATCGAGTTTTTTTGCCAAAAAGGCGACCGCTCTGATATGGTAAAGAAGTCAATGATTTTTTGGAAGCAGAATCCGCATGCCAGTCCCTGAGCCATAAGGACCTCCAAATGGTGATGGAGTTTGCTGCTGCTTGAGAAGCGCAGTCAGCGGCATCCAGAGACGAGGTAACTAGAAAATCCCCAGCTCTGGCTATCTGAGTAGCAAGGTCTGCTACCTCAGGGGGGGTGGGGGGGGGGGGTGGGGGGGAAGATTGGTATCCAGAAAGAACAGCTGAAGACAAAACTTCAGCCCAATGGGTCGTCATAGCCTTAGCCACCCACATAGCAGCAAAAGATGGAAAGAGTGCGGCTGCTGAGGCTTCAAAAGGTGAACGCGCCATATTGTCGATCTGACGATCGGTGGGGTTTTTGATCGAGGCGCCCTCTGAAGAGGACAAGATATATTTAGTAGCTAGGCGCGAAACTGGAGGATCTACCGGAGGAGACTGACCAATATTTACTGTATATACTCGAGTATAAGCCGAGATTTTCAACCCATTTTTTGAGGCTGAAAGTCCCCCTCTCGGCATATACTCGAGTCATACCCAGGGGTCGGCAGGGGAGGGGGAGCGGGGGCTGTCTAATACTCACCTACTCGAGGCGCGGTCCCTGCAGGTCCGACTCCGGCGCCGCAGCTTCTTTTTGTAGTGAGCGGTCACATGGTATTGCTCATTACAGTAATGAATATGCGGCTTCACCTCCCATAGGGGTGGAGCCGCATATTCATTACTGTAATGAGCGGTAACGGTGACCGCTCAATACAGGAAGCTGCAGCGCCGGGGAAGCAGGGACTGCACCGCGCCAGGAGCAGGCGAGTATAACGGGGAGGGGAGCGCTGCGCGATATTCACCTGCTCCTCGTTCCGGTGCCGCTCCATCTTCAGCGTCTTCTGCAGTGACGCTCAGGTCAGAGGGCACGATGACATGGTTAGTGCGCGCCCTCTGCCTGAACGTCAGTGCAGAAGACGCTGAAGAAGGAGCGGCGCCGGAACGAAGTCAGGTGAGTATTGAAAGTGCCGGGGGCCTGAGCGACGGAGAGGTATGTGGCTTTTTTTTTTTTTTTTAAATCGGAGCAACAGCAAATGGGGCAAGTGTCTGTATGGAGCATCTTATGGGGCCATAATCAACATTTGTGCAGAATTATATTGGGCAAATGTGTCTATGGAGCATCTTATGGGGCCATCATAAACTTTATGGAGCATTATATGGGGTGTCATGATCCCAATGGCAGGGGATCACAAAAGGACAAGCACAAAAAACAAAACAAGCTCTAGGGTGATGGAAACTGAGCTGACCGCGATCCTGAACCTAAACACACAACTAGCTGTAGCCGGGGAACGTGCCTACGATGATCCTAGACGTCTCGCTCCAGCCGAAGGACTAACTTCCCCTATTAGAAGAAACACAGACCTCTCTTGCCTCCAGAGAACACCCCACAGAAATAGCAGCCCCCCACATGTAATGACGGTGAAATGAGAGGAAAGCACATACGTAGTTATGAAAACAGATTCAGCAAAATGAGGCCCGCTAAAGCTAGATAGCAGAGGATACAAAAGTGAACTGCGCGGTCAGCGAAAAACCCTACAAAAAACCATCCTGAAATTACTTGAACTCATGTGCCAACTCATGGAACATGAGGAGTAATATCAGCCCACTAGAGCAACCAGCAAAAAGGAATCACATATCTGCAAGCTGGACTAAGACAAAAATTAAGCAAAACGTGGAACAGGAAAATCAAAAACTTAGCTTGTCCTGAAGATTTACAGAAGCGGGAAGCAGAGGTAACAAGACACACTGATTACATTGATAGCCGGCGAGGAAATGACAAGAAAGCCAGGTTAAATAGGAAACTCCCATATCCTGATAGAACAGGTGGACACCAGAGACCGCAGAAAACACAAGTCACCCAGTACCATCAGTAACCACCAGAGGGAGCCCAAAAACAGAATCCACAACAGTGGGGCTCCTGATTCAATATGGATATTCAAAAACACAACCTACTGATGTCTCAATTAATTTTACTTTTATTGGTATCTATTTTTACTTTTGACATTTACCGGTAGCAGCTGCATTTTCCACCCTAGGCTTGGTTCCCATTGCGTTAATGGGATCGCGCTAACAGACAGCGTTGCACGGCGAAAATAACGCCGTGCAACGCGTCTGTTAGCGTGCCCAATAACACCAATGGGGACGCGCATCTCTAGCGCCTGCCACTTTCGGCACGCGATAGCGATGTACCGGTGTTTTGTCGCGCGCCGCGAACGCTGCTTGCAGCGTCCGAGGCGCGCCCGCGGTCCGTTCCCCGCTCTCGCAGATCAGAGATCTGCGAGAGCGGGGACGTTTAACGCGACCCCTTTACAACACATTGCGTTAGCGCAATCCGCTAGCGCTAGGCGCTAAACGGATTGCACTAACGCAATCTGAACCTAGCCTTATACTCGAGTCATTAAGTTTTCCCAGTTTTTTGTGGCAAAATTAGGGGAGTCGGCTTATACTCGAGTATATACGGTACTTAGATCAGGAGCAAAGGGATATTTTGACTCCATGGTTCTTTGCCCTGTGAAGCGTTTATCTGGACGTATCCTATGAGATTCAACGATCTCCGTAAATTCGGGATGATTGGCGAAAACTCTGTGAGCCCGCTTGATCCTCTTTAAGGACACCGCATGATCCGTTTTAGATAAAGGTTCCTCATCCAGCTTCAGGACCTGGTTTACTGACTCAATGAGAGAGTCGAGAGTCTCCTGATCGTGTTGAAATTCCTGATCTAGGAATGTGTCAGAATCGTCCTCTGAGACAGGTTCTCTACTAGCACCAAGGGAGGGGGAGCGAGAGAGGGAACTCTCAGAAACCGATTCCCGGTGATGGTCTGAGGACAAGGCATGAGTCCTTTTCCTGGAAGAGCGAGAGCTCCTTGGTAAGGTACGATCCCTAGTGTACAAGGGGTTCTCATGATCGGAAGTGTTGTCCGTAAGAGTGCCCTGGTTAAAGGAAGGGTCTCGGAACGAGTCACGCTTTGGCCAGGGATGCCACAGACCGGGTAAGGGAGGTAGCCCACTCAGGGGGACTAGGCTCACTGGGTTCGGAATCAGTAACAGGTGGTTCGTGAGCAGTCACCGGTTCACAAGCTGAGCATAACGCAGTATTGTGACCCCGAGGTAGAGATACCTTACAAGAGGTACAAGCAGCAAAAAACACAGTGGGTTTTCCCAGACTTTTTGCTAGGCTTTAATTGAGACATAGTGTAGCCTTGAGGAGAGCACTTACTAGCAGGGGAAGGGTTAAGCTATGTTTCTGCAGCTTACCCAGGTCCTGTGTATTGAGTCCCCGGGGGAGGTCCGCAATGTGTTCACAGAAATCGCTCATCCCTGAGGCTGTGATTCAAAAGGCTGGAGCAGCGCTGCAGCATCAGCCCTGTGGGTGTCCAGAGATGGCCGCCGAGATCAGGAAGAGAAGGCGCTTCTCGCAGAATGAGAAGCGCCAGAGTGGGCGGCGGTAACTGCTGGTGGGCGGAGCCAACGTTCTTGCCTTGAAAAGAGAAAAGCCGGGGGTAAATTTTAAGCTTGCGGTTGCGGCCTGCAGCGCCGCGACCGCTATTTGCAGACCGACGTGACCCATGGACCTGGGCTTTAAAGGTATCTGCGGACCTCCCTTAACCCAGGGACCAGGACCCCCCAGTGCCAGGGCCCCGCAGGTGTACTCACGGTAGATGCGGTGGGCCGGTGCTCAATCCACCGTCACCATAGTCAGGGAGGGGGTGGAGAGCTTCTGCTGCCTTCAATCATCAGCTATCACAGTGGTGATGCAGTGAGGAGCTGCACGGACGCCATAATCATTATGTCTGGCTATACACCTGGCTCCAGAAGAGGTAAATGGAGGGCTACACCATGTGGTCGCCTGTTATGGAGGGGGGAGATCGGAACGCGAAGGAACCGTCGCCCGTAAAGTGAGCTCAGGGCTGGCATCCAACGGTGCAGGAAAGGGAACGGGAGTGGGACGCTCCATGTTCTTGACTGTTGATGGTTCGGGGGAGATCGGAACCTAAAAAGGATCCGTCGCCCCCATTCGCTCCGTTAAGGAAAAAATAGAATAAAAATGAAAAAAAAAAAAAAAAAATGGTGGGGTCTGAAAGCAGACCCAAGTGTCTCCTACAGACACTAAGCAAGAACTGGTTCACTTGGAGCCAGCAAGAGGGTGTATACTGCAGGGGAGGAGCTATTCTTTCTGTATTACTTAGTGTCCTCCTAGTGGCAGCAGCATAACACCCATGGTCCTGTGTCCCCCAATGAGGCGTAGGAGAAAAGAAAATCCAGAATCTTGTATATACTTGTGGAAAAGTTTTTCTCACTGCATTCAGACCCACCTTGCCTACATAGTCAGGCTTTCTGTCTGAATCCCTGAGAAAACAAAAATCTCAGACGAAATCCCAGGGCGAATGCCATTTGGGTTCATAATTTCTCTAGGCATGCAATTTTGAACTTTTTTGCTTTTATCTTGCAGTATCCGTCTTTTCAGATGGGCACAAGGGCAGAGTTTAGTACGGCATCTCTCTCACTGCTTCTTCCCTGCTCAATAACACGTTGGTCTCCAGTTGTGCAGAGATTTCCAGCAGAGCTGTATTTAAGGATTGTAAGAAAGTCACATGTGATCACACTTTGCTTGTTACTTCTCCTTGGTCGACACATCAGATGTTCAGTGCTTCAATGAAGAATACCTTTGTACTTTCCTAGACCAGCTAAAGCTTTTAATATAAGGGGAAAGCCATACCTCCCAACTTTTGAGGAAGGGAAAGAGGGACAAAGTTAGCAGCGCTCGCAGCGGCAAATTTTAAGCCACACCTCTGACCACACCCATTTCACAACTAGTCACGCCCCAACCACACCTATTTAGCACTTCTGATCTCAATGTTTCATAAACAATTATAAACCAAAAAAATATGGCCACACAGTGCTCCATACTGTATAATAGCCCCAAATGATGTTGCTTACAGTGTACTGGCACCACGTGATGCTCCATACTGTATAATGGCCACACATGATGCTCCATACTGTATAATGGCCCCAAATGATGCTGCGTACAGTGTACTGGCCCCACGTGATGCTCCATACTGTATAATGGC
The DNA here is from genome assembly GCF_032444005.1 of Ranitomeya imitator. Classification (NCBI taxonomy): domain Eukaryota; kingdom Metazoa; phylum Chordata; class Amphibia; order Anura; family Dendrobatidae; genus Ranitomeya; species Ranitomeya imitator. The sequence goes on from NC_091285.1 coordinate 514,469,126, forward strand.
CCCAAATGATGCTGCACACAGTGTACTGGCCCCATGTGATGCTCCATACAGTATAATGGGCCCACATGATGTTGCATACTGTATAATGGCCACACATGATGCTCCATACTGTATAATGGCCACATTATGCTCCATACTGTATAATAGCCCCACATGATGCTTCGTACTGTATAATGGCCACACATGATGTTCCTTACTGTATAATGGCTCCACATGATGCTCCATACTGTATAATGGCCACACAGTGGCCCATACTGTATAATGGCCACACATAATGCTCCATACTGAATAATGGCCCCACATGATGCTTTGTACAGTATAATGGCCCCACACGATGCTTGGTATAGTATAATGGCCCCACACGATGCTGGGTACAGTATAATGGCCACACATGGTTACCCCCATCATTGCCTTCTCCATCACTACACACACCTTTCACCACGCACCCTCGCAGCAGCCGGCAGCTTCCACTCCCACGGTGCTGAATGGTGTCATCCAGCTGAACCGCTGACTGCTCACGTTGCTGAAGCTGTGATACGCCACTGATAAAGACCTCTCTGTGTCTCCTGTGCCAGTTAATGTCAGAGCGAGGAGCAATATCTGCTCCGTACACACGCGCCTCCGCTCCGTACACCTCGTACACACGCGCCTCCGCTCCACACAACTCGGACACACGCGCCTCCGCTCCATACACCTCGGACACACGCGCCTCCGCTCCATACACCTCGTACACACGCGCCTCCGCTCCATACACCTCGTACACACACGACTGCGCTCCATGCACCTCGTACACACACGACTGCGCTCCATACACCTTGCACATGCGGCTCCACTCCATACACCTCACACACACACGGCTCCACTCTGTACACTCGGCTTCGCTCCATACACATTGCACACGCTGCTCCGCTTGGTACACCTTATACACACACGGCTCCTCTCCATACATCTCGTACACACACGGCACTACTCTGTACACCTCGTACACACACCGCTCCATACACATTGCACACGCTGCTCCACGCCATATACCTTGCATACACATGGCTCCGCTCACCTCGTACACACACGGCACCACTCCGTGTACACACACGGCTCCACTCTATGCACATTGCACACACTGCTCCGCTCCATATACCTTGTACACGCATGGCTCTGCTCTGCACACCTCGTACACACACGACTGCTCCATACACCTTTCACACGCTGCTCCGCTCCATACACCTCTTACACACACACACACACGACTCCGCTCCGTACACCTTTCACATGCCGCTCCAATCCGTACACCTCATGCACACGGCTCCATACACCTCTTACACATACGACTCCGCTCCATACACCTTTCACATGCTGCTCCGATCCATACACCTCGTACACACACACAGCTATGCTACATCCACACTGTAAACACCTCCTGACCTCACACTTACGCTTACCCTTGTCCGGCGCCATGGCAACCAGCAGAGTCCTGTACACGGAGGTCCGCCCGATCATGTGACCCCTGATTCCTCCCATCCTGTTACCTCATCACAGGTCCTGTGCGCACAGAGCAGCCAATATGTGGTGTGCAGCTCTGCGGGTGCAGGGACTCAGGGAGCTGACCTGGTGATATTTCACACCTCCCAACCAGTGCGGGACAACTAATGTCCCACCCGGGATCGCGGGGCTGACTGTCAAAATCAGGACAGTCCCGCTGGATTCGGGACGGTTGGGAGGTATGGGAAAGCATTCATTGAACCTAATCAGGCAAATTTTAATATTGCATTAATGTAGAGGTCCACTATTATGCTAATCTACAATATCTAAAACCCTGATGTTCATTTATGAGTTCACGAGAAAACCCCAAAGAATCACCTTAGCGCAAAATGTCTTTTCTAGCTGCTCCTTGTAGTCTTTGATTTGCTGTTCATGGTCATTCCTTAGTTCCTGTAAAGCTTCAGCTAGTTTGCTTTCAAATTCTATGCGTCGGCCAGAATCAATTTCTACAATCTTGGTATCATGGCGTTTTTTCATTTCCGACACCTCCTGTGGAGGAAAAAAAAAGGAAATTCATGTTAGAGAGTGTAGGATTATTACATAATGGCATACCTCAGTCCGTGGACACTGAATGTGCAAAGATGTACACACACAAAATTGTTGTAACTTTAATAGCAAAGGGTAAGAAAGGACCACAATGGGCACGGAAATAATGTGAAACTGACAAACGTAAATGTCCGTTCATAATTACTGAATTCCAACCAATGAGAATCAAACTTTTAAATGGTTTGGTTTAAAAAAAAAAAAAAAAAAAAAAAAAAAAAAAATATATATATATATATAATTTTTTTTTTTTTTGGCTCACACCTCATAAGGAAACTGCTCCAGCTGTCGGAGGTGTGATGGTGTCTTCTCCAGACTGCAGGTTTCAGCTCCTTCCCGAGATGTTCAATAAGATTTAGATCGGCTCATAGAAGCCACTTCAGAATAGTCCAAAGCTTTAATCTTAAGAGTATGTGCACACAATACACATTTGCTGCCTTTTTGTAGGGTTTTTCCTAGGAGTTGTCACAAAACCGGAAACATTACCTAGTCCCAACAAAGTGAATGAGATCCCTGAACTCATGCACGTTGCTTATTTTATCCTTACAGATTTTAAGCAGTTTCAAATTCCACCCAAATGACAAAGAATGCGTTACAAATGAGCATTTTTTTTTTTTTTTTTATGCACAGTGTTTCCTGCCAAAAGCCACATTTTTGATGCAGCAATGTCTGCAACCTGGGCTGTGAAGTCAGTCATGGAGTCCATTTTGGTGGAGTCAGAATAAAAGGAACCAACTCAGATTCCTAAAATATATAGAGCTTCCAATCTAAAAAGAAATTTACAACGCTTACAGCCTGAAGTTTTCAAAGCTGTTATTACTTGGCTAGTCAGGCTAGAGCAATCAATAAATGGATGCCCAATAACTATCTCCCTAATTCTGGAAGTCACCTGCTTCATTCGGCCCGAAATGACTGTCCACTAAACATCCTGGAACTGAAGAAAATAAGTGTCCCCCGTTTACTACCCTTACTTCGTCTGGCACGAGCAGTTTGGAGGCAAATTTAAAAAACTATTGGATTCATAGATATTATAGCGGAAATGCCCTTGTGGAAAAATGGCTATTTTCCAGCTCTGTTGAATCACCAGTCCACTGACCAAATATGCAAATGCATGTAGAGGAGCTGCGGAGACACCATCACGTGTTTCTCAACGCAGGCAGTGAATAGCCAGGCCTTTCCCCGGGAAGGAACAACCAAGGGAAGGGCAGCATCCAATAAAGGAAAACATCCAATAAAGGAAAACAGAGAAACACGTGATGGTGTATCCGCAGCTCCTCTACATGCATTTGCATATTTGGGGGCAGTGTTCTGGATCACTGCGTTGAGAAACACGTGATGGTGTCTCCACGGTGTTGGATGTTTTGGTCTCCACGAGGTCAATCATCCGTGCCTTTATAGACTTTCTACCAGGCACTGCTCCTGATAGCCAGTTTCCTACTCCACACTGATGAGGAGGGGCAAAAACCCCGAAACAGCTGTCTGTGGATGGATACCATGCTTGGCATAGGTGGTTTTCCTTTATTGGAGGTTTTCCTTTATTGGATGCTGCCCTTCCCTTGGTTGTTCCTTCCCGGGGAAAGGCCTGGCTATTCACTGCCTGCGTTGAGAAACACGTGATGGTGTCTCCGCAGCTCCTCTACACTCAATGGATGCAGACTTTATGAACATGATATGAAGGTGCCCTATCATTCTTCATTACTGGAAAAAGGTGACGTCACTATTAACATCTTGGCTATTAATTCCAGTTCCCCTTGATCCATTAATTTGCATATTTGGAGTATGGGAAGAGGAGACTTGGGATCATTATATTGATATTTTCTTACGAGAGACGCTTTTTATGGCATGGAAGGAGTTGGCACTGCGCTGGATGAGGGGCTCATGTCCAAAAAAACCAGTGCCCAGCACTTTCCACAATGCAAAGGAGGAGGAAACAGTGTCTCAAACATCAGTTACAAGATATTTTGTAAGTGACAAAGCTACTCTTAAGGCCTCTTTCACACATCCGGTTTTTTTTTGTTTTGTTTTTTTACAATCAGTCACAATCCGTCAAAATGTTGAAAAGACGATCCTGTGCAGATTGTACAAAACTAATGCACTGGATACGATTCTTTTGACGGATCCGTAGCGTTTTCCCAAGCGATCTGTAGCATCGCTTGGAAAACTGATTGTTTGACAAGCGTTATCAACCTGTCAGTGTTTGACAAGTGTGACCAACTTTTTACTACTGATGCTGACTATGCAGCATCAATAGTAAAAAATATAATGTTGAAAATAAGAATTGAAAAAAAAAAAAAAAAAATCTTGATATTCTCACCTTCCAGCGTCCCCCGCAGCCTTCCCGATGCTCGTGACGCTCCAGTTCCCAGTAATGCCTTGCGAAATGACCCGATGAAGTAGCGGTCTCAAGACACCCCTACATAATCACAGGTCATTCTCGCAATGCATTACTGGGAACAGGAGCATTGCGAGCATCGGGAAGGCTGCGGGGGACACCGGAAGTTGAGAATATCAAGATTTTTTTTAATTATTTTTAACATCATATCTTTTTACTATTGATGCTGCATAGTCAGCATCAATAGTAAGAAGAGAGAGCGAGAGAGAGAGAGAGAGAGAGAATTTCCCTGACGGGAAATTATTCCTCGCATGCTCAGTTTCAAAAGATGGAACCCGTCACTGGATTCCTGCTTTTGACAGTCAGCGACAGATCCTGAGTCCATAGGCTTCCATTATAGCCAACGACGGACAGTGCACAATCCGTCGCTGCCCGATTTTCCGACGTGCACAAAAAACATTCCTCTGTGCATTGTCTCCGCACGATGGACAGTGATTTTACGACGGATCCAGTGCACGACGGATGAAACGGAAGGCCATCCATCACGAATACAAGTTTATGAGAAAAAAACGGATCCAGCAGAAACACTTGCTGGAACAGTTTTTTTTTTTGTTTTTCTTCGCAAAACAGCGCATTGTGACAGAAAAAGAAAGATGGAAGTGTGAAAGAGGCCTAAGAATGACAGCAGATATGTTTAAAAGACGGCTCAGAGCTTGTTGTGAAAGACACAGCTTTTGCAACTCTTAGGCTGGCGTCACACTGGCGTATTGCATCCGATGCGAGAGAACTGGATGCGATATGCTAATGACACTCGGCTCCTGCTCGCAGCAGAGCAGGAGCCGAGTGTCATGCGTCTGTGCTCAGATTCTCTCGCACAGGGAAGATCGGAGCACAGCTGCGGGGGAGGCGGAGAAATAAATTTCTCCATCTCCTCCATTGCTGGGGTCCGCTTATAGCGCACATCACTCGGATGATACCGGTTTTTACGTACCGGTAATAGGATTTTACGGAGCCACGACAGCACCCCTACGAGAGAGGGGATCCGCCCACCTTCCGGACAGGAACCTACAGGATTTAAAGGGGCGGTCCCCCTCACCACTCCAGTTTGTGTTTCAGAGTATAAGGGACACCGCCATTGAGTTAGTACATAAACATATATACTTAAACATTACTAAATACCATCACCTTCTAAAGAGTGATTTTTAACAAGCACACTTTCCCCAAAGGGTGCAGAAACCAGTGAATAACTACGGGGGGGAATGTGCGGTTGCTGTCGTGGCTCCGTAAAATCCTATTACCGGTACGTAAAAACCGGTTTTCCTATCGCCACGACAGCACCCCTACGAGAGATTTTCAAAGATCAATCACCTGGGAGGGACTACAGCACTAAGTACTGTACGGCCAAAAACTAAATTGGCCTCTGAAGATAAATCAAGACGATAATGTCTATAAAAGGTGGAAGGAGATGACCAAGTTGCCGCCTTACATATTACGTCTATGGAGACGTCCGCTCTTTCCGCCCAGGATGAGGCCATGGCTCGAGTGGAGTGGGCCCTGATGCCATCTGGTGGTGTCTGGCCTTTAGCAGTATAAGCAAGATATATGGCATCTCTTATCCATCTGGCGATAGATGCTTTAGTTACACTCGCCCCTTTCCTTGGATTCTGAAAGGAAATAAACAGAGCCCTACTCTGCCTCCATGGTTCTGTTTTGTGTAGGTACTCTAATAGAGTTCTTCTGACATCTAACATGTGATATTTCTGCTAGTCAGCTGAATTCGGATTGTTACAGAAAGATGGTAAAATTATTTCTTGACTTCTATGAAATTTGGAAGCTACTTTTGGTAGGTATGCTGGATCAGGTTTTAACACTACCCTGTCCTGAAAGACCATTAAATAAGGAGGGTCTATCGACAAAGCTTGTAAGTCACTCACTCTCCTAGCAGAGGTCAGGGCTACTAGGAAGGCTGTTTTTAAGGTTAAATTTTTTATGGAGACAGAATCTAATGGCTCAAAGGGGGGTTCTGTTAAGGCGTCTAAGACCAAATTTAGATCCCATGGTGGTAATCTAGGAATATATACTGGGTTACTACGTTCAGTGGCCCTGATAAATCGGGAAACCCATCTATTTCCCGCCACATCACTGTTATATAACGCTCCCAAAGCTGATACTTGGACTCTAAGGGTATTTACCGCCAAGCCCAATTCTCGGCCCCTCTGTAAAAACTCCAGAATAGCCGGAATTGGGACCTTGCCAGAAAAGGGATTTTGGTAGAAGGCAAGGAACTTTTTCCAAGTTTTAGCATAGATTTTAGTGGTAACTTCTTTCCGGCTATTTAAAAGGGTAGATATGAGAGCTTCTGAAAACCCTCTTCTCCTCAATAACTCCCTCTCAAATTCCACGCCGTCAGATGCAGGGATTCCACATTGGGGTAACGGAATGGACCCTGAGAAAGAAGCTCCGGGCTGGTCGGCAGTACCCAGGGGTCGGACACAGACATTGCCCTGAGTAACGAGAACCATGCCCTCCTGGGCCAAAAGGGGGCAATCAGGATCACTCTCGCCCTGTCCTCCCTGATCTTCCTGAGGACTAACGGGATCAGACACATTGGAGGGAACGCGTAAGCTAGAGGAAAATTCCAGTGTATTTGAAGGGAGTCTATTATACAGGGCCTGTCCGCCACCCGAAGAGAAGCGAACTTCCTGGTCTGCCTGTTCTCTCTCGTTGCGAATAGATCGATAACGGGCAATCCCCACAGGTCCACTATCTGTCTGAACACCCGTCGATCTAGAACCCATTCTCCCTGACGTAGAGAATGACGGCTGAGGTAATCTGCCTCTGTGTTGAGCTCTCCCCGAATGTGCACAGCTGATAGAGAGCGAAAGTGGGCTTCGGCTATTTCGAGTATGTCTGTGGCGGTGTTCATTAGGGATCTTGACCTTGTACCCCCTTGATGGTTGAGATACGCCACTACTGTTGTGTTGTCTGTCTGGACTCTTACATGTGAATCCTGCAGAGATGGAAGCAACCTGAGTAAGGCCTTCTTTACTGCTGTGAGCTCTTTCCAATTTGAGGACTCTTGAGCCTCTAAGAGAGACCATTGCCCTTGAGTCTCCTATGTGAGCTCCCCAACCTATTGGACTGGCATGAGTTGTGACCGTGTTGTCTGGTACTACACTCCAGCGTACTCCTTTCCCTAAATGTCTTCTGTTTAACCACCATCTCAGACTGTGTAGAGTGGTGCTGGAGAGCCTGAGTCTTCCGCCTAATTGCCCTTGAAGACTTCTCTCTGTATCCAAGACTTGGGCCTGTAACACTCGAGTGTGGAATTGAGCCCACTGGACGGCTGGTATGCAGGACGTTAGAGATCCCAGAAGGGACATAGCGTCTCTTAAAGTCAGATCTGGCTTCCTTGTTACCGTACTGACTTTGTGCACAACCCTCTGCTTTTTCTCCTCCGGAAGGAAACATTGTTGCACTTCCGAATCCAGCAGAATACCTAGGAAAGTCTGAGTTGTTGATGGGTCGAGTCTTGACTTCTCCATATTGACTATCCAACCCAAGTCCTGTAAGGAAGATATGACATGATTTAGGCGAGTACTACACTGGCCAAAGGAATTTCCTACTACCAGGAAGTCATCCAAGTAGGGTATAATTAACGTATCCTGTTCTCTGACATAGGCCATTACTTTAGTAAACACCCTCGGTGCCATAGATAGACCAAAGGGCATTGCAGCAAACTGAAAGTGTCTGACCTGGTCGTTTAAGCGCACCGCCATTCTGAGGAATTGTTGATGATCCTGGTGAATGGGCAGATGGTAATACGCATCTTTTAAATCCAGGACTGTCATATAACATCTGGGAAAGAGAAGATTAGTTGCCCTTTTAATAGATTCCATCTTAAAGGCATGATACTCTAGATGTTTGTTTAATCTCCGTAAGTTTATGATGGTTCTAAAGGATCCATCTGGCTTGGAGATTAAAAATAAAGGGGAATAGAACCCTTTCCCCTGTTGATGTTTTGGAACCTCCACTATGACTTTATTCCGTCTTAGCATTTGGACCTCTTTTTCAAGGGCCTTTTGTTGGTCTAAGGAATCAGGGGCAGTTAAGATATAAAATTCAGAAGGTCTTTCCCGGAACTCTAATTTTAACCCTGAATTGATTATACCTAGAACCCAATTGCTCGAAGTTATTTTGGCCCATTGAGCATGGAAGTATTTTAACCTGCCCCCTACTGGAAGATCTCTATTAACGATAGTTTCTTCTTCTTCTTGAGGAAGATGACGAAGCGTTAAAGTCCGAACCTTTCTTTTTTGGGTCTGATGGTTCCCAGTCTCGGTTGTGGTAAGGTCTTCGGTATTGGAAGCGTCTCCTGAAGGTATTCCTAAAGGTAGGATTGAAAGCTTTAGGAAAACCTTTCTTCCTATCCTCAGCTAGGATATCATCCAATACCGGGCCAAACAGGTACTCACCCCTACACGGTATTGTACACAGTTTAGCTTTCGCCTGGGCATCCCCTTTCCAGGTCTTAAGCCATAGGGCTCGGCGAGCAGCATTTGAGAGACCTGCTGATCTTGCCGCCAATTTTAAAGAATCCACTGACGCGTCCGCTAAATACGCCACCCCTTCACGTATTTGCGAAAGGGAGTTCAACATCTTGTCTCTGGGCACCTTGGACTTCAGCTGTTCTTCCAGTTGGGATATCCACACCATGACGGATCTAGCCGTACACGTGCTAGAGATAGCAGGTTTGAACGCCCCTGCAGTTGATTCCCATACTTTCCTCAAAAACATGTCCGCCTTCCTATCTGATGGGTCTTTCAGAAGGCCCACGTCCTCCAGCGGCAAGGTACCGGCTTTAGATGTAGAAGCCACCGCTGTATCCACTTTCGGGACTTTCATCCACTCTGCCAGCTCATTATCTTCAAAGGGATACCTTCTTTTAGCTGATGATGGAAGGAAACCCTTAACCTGCTTATCCAATTCTCTTTTTATAAGAGTCTTAACCGTATCCACCACCGGGAACGCCTTACGACTCCTCTGGCACAAGCCCGCAAACATTATGTCCTGTGCGGACCTTGGTTCCTTGCTCTCTGCAACACCCATGGTAGCTCGGACTCCTTTAACTAACATGTCCATGTTGTCCACCGAGAAACAAGGCCTTCCCTCTTCATCTGACGAGGATGGAGATGAGGAGCGGGAACATTCCCCTTCTTGCAGGGACAGGCTAGATCCTGGCGATATGTCCCTGCCCGACCTTTCCTGGCGGCTGCCTCTAAGGGAATAGCTAATTTCTTCCCTGATGACCGCTCTAAGGTCTGATGACCGAAGGGGAGCTTCCTCTTCTAAGGTCTGAGATATGCACGCCTGACACAGCCTTTTGGTATAACTGTCAGGCATTGGTGTCATGCATAGAGCACATTGCTTGTGCTTAGATTTTGTGGTCTTTTTTCCCTAAAACAAAGCACAAATAACAGACCATATCAGCACCAGGTGTCTGATTTAACACTCACCATAAGGCTGATCCTGTGAATACCGGTTCTGGAGGAGTAGGATCCAAATGTGACGCTGGGGCGCTCGGAAGCTGCTGCCCCCGTACCACGCTGCTGCTGCTTCTCCTTGAGCGGCCGCTACCGCTCTTACTGCGCTGTTCCGTTCCCTCTCCATGAGGGTGCTCGGCGTCCCCTACTGAGGACATGGTTGCGCGCCTCCTATCCTAGGCGTCGCTCTTTTACAGCGCTGCAGCGCTCCTCCCCCGGCTTACCCCGGAAGCGTACCAACTACTTCCGGGTTCACCAGCGCCGGTGTGGACGCTGCACACCGCGCTCAACCGCGGACCAGGACGGCACTGCCCGACTCCTGGGACGCGCTCCTCATGGCCAGACGAGGGGGGGTCTGCACGCAGGACACCCCCGACGCTGCTTCCGAGCCCCCGATTCCGCCGTTCCTAAAAGACACCGCGCGGAGGCATGGAGGCCCGGGTAAGAATGCTGATCCTGCAGGCTCCCGCCGTCCGGACAGGAACCCAAACTGGAGTGGTGAGGGGGACCGCCCCTTTAAATCCTGTAGGTTCCTGTCCGGAAGGTGGGCGGATCCCCTCTCTCGTAGGGGTGCTGTCGTGGCGATAGGAAAATCTGAGTGATGTGCGCTGTCTCACTCGCACCCATAGGCTTATTTGGGTGCGAGTGAGCCGAGAGTTTTCCTCGGTCCGAGACAATCGCAGCATGCTGCGATTGTCTCGGACCGAGGAAAACGGCCAACAAATAGTCGGCTGCTGGGAGCTTCCCCATAGCTAAACATTGGTTCGAGTGCAATGCGATTTTTTTTATCGCATTGCACTCGGCCATTTAAAACGCCAGTGTGACGCCGGCCTTAGAGGAGAAATGGCCTCAAACTTGGTCTTTCTTTGGTAAGAGAAAGTACTATTATTATTATTATACATTTTTATAGCGCCATTTATTCCATGGCGCATTACCTGTGAAAAGGGGGCAAATATAGACATTACATACATTCAACATGAGCAAAAAACAAGGCATACAGGTACATAAGGAGGGAGGACCCTGCCCACGAGGGCTTACAGTCTGCAGGGTATTAGAAAATTAGTGATTGAAGAAGCCCTTAACCAAAAGGATGATCTTAAAGACTCAAGAGATGCTTTACATGTCTTAACCCCTTCATGACCCAGCCTATTTTGACCTTAAAGACCTTGCCGTTTTTTGCAATTCTGACCAGTGTCCCTTTATGAGGTAATAACTCAGGAACGCTTCAACGGATCCTAGCGGTTCTGAGATTGTTTTTTCGTGACATATTGGGCTTCATGTTAGTGGTAAATTTAGGTCAATAAATTCTGCGTTTATTTGTGATAAAAACGGAAATTTGGCGAAAATTTTGAAAAGTTCGCAATTTTCACATTTTGAATTTTTATTCTGTTAAACCAGAGAGATATGTGACACAAAATAGTTAATAAATAACATTTCCCACATGTTTACTTTACATCAGAACAATTTTGGAAACAAAATTTTTTTTTGTTAGGAAGTTATAAGGGTTAAAATTTGACCAGCGATTTGTCATTTTTACAACGAAATTTACGAAACCATTTTTTTTAGGGACCACCTCACACAGTCAGTTTGAGGGGTCTATATGGCTGAAAATACACAAAAGTGACACCATTCTAAAAACTGCACCCCTCAAGGTACTCAAAACCACATTCAAAAAGTTTATTAACCCTTCAGGTGCTTCACAGCAGCAGAAGCAACATGGAAGGAAAAAAAAATGAACATTTAACTTTTTAGTCACAAAAATTATCTTTTAGCAACAATTTTTTTATTTTCCCAATGGTAAAAGGAGAAACTGAACCACGAAAGTTGTTGTCCAATTTGTCCTGAGTACGCTGATACCTCATATGTGGGGGTAAACCACTGTTTGGGCGCACGGCAGGGCTTGGAAGGGAAGGAGCGCCATTTGACTTTTTGAATCAAAAATTGGCTCCACTCTTTAGCGGACACCATGTCACGTTTGGAGAGCCCCCGTGTGCCTAAAAATTGGAGCTCCCCCACAAGTGACCCCATTTTGGAAACTAGACCCCCCAAGGAACTTATTTAGATGCCTAGTGAGCACTTTAAACCCTCAGGTGCTTCACAAATTGATCTGTAAAAATGAAAAAGTACTTTTTTTTCACAAAAAAATTCTTTTCGCCTCAAATTTTTCATTTTCACATGGGCAGTAGGATAAAATGGATCATAAAATTTGTTGGGCAATTTCTCCCGAGTACACCAATACCTCACATGTGGGGGTAAACAACTGTTTGGGCACACGGCAGGGCTCGGAAGGGAAGGCGTGCCATTTGACTTTTTGAATGGAAAATTAGCTCCAATTGTTAGCGGACACCATGTCGCGTTTGGAGAGCCCCTGTGTGCCTATGCATTGGAGCTCCCCCACAAGTGACCCCATTTTGGAAACTAGACCCCCCAAGGAACTTATCTAGATGCATATTGAGCACTTTAAACCCCCAGGTGCTTCACAGAAGTTTATAACGCAGAGTCATGAAAATAAAAAATAATTTTTCTTTCCTCAAAAATGATTTTTTAGCCTGGAATTTCCTATTTTGCCAAGGATAATAGGAGAAATTGGACCCCAAATATTGTTGTCCAGTTTGTCCTGAGTACGCTGATACCCCATATGTGGGGGTAAACCACTGTTTGGGCACATGCCGGGGCTCGGAAGTGAAGTAGTGACATTTTGAAATGCAGACTTTGATGGAATGCTCTGTGGGCGTCACGTTGCGTTTGCAGAGCCCCTGATGTGCCTAAACAGTAGAAATCCCCCACAAGTGACCCCATTTTGGAAACTAGACCCCGAAAGGAACTTATCTAGATGTGTGGTGAGCACTTTGAACCCCCAAGTGCTTCATAGAAGTTTATAATGCAGAGCCATGAAAATAATAAATACGTTTTCTTTCCTCAAAAATAATTATTTAGCCCAGAATTTTTTATTTTCCCAAGGGGTACAGGAGAAATTGGACCCCAAAAGTTGTTGTCCAGTTTCTTCTGAGTACGCTGATACCCCATGTGTGGGGGTAAACCACTGTTTGGGCACACGTCGGGGCTCAGAAGGGAAGTAGTGACTTTTGAAATGCAGACTTTGATGGAATGGTCTGTGGGCGTCACATTGCGTTTGCAGAGCCCCTGCTGTGCCTAAACAGTAGAAACCCCCCACAAGTGACCCCATTTTAGAAACTAGACCCCCCAAGGAACTTATCTAGATATGTGGTGAGCACTTTGAACCCCCAAGTGCTTCACAGACGTTTACAACGCAGAGCCGTGAAAATAAAAAATCATTTTTCTTTCCTCAAAAATGATGTTTTAGCAAGCATTTCTTTATTTTCACAAGGGTAACAGGAGAAATTGGACCCCAGTAATTGTTGCGCAGTTTGTCCTGAGTATGCTGGTACCCCATATGTGGGGGTAAACCACTGTTTGGGTGCACGTCGGGGCTCGGAAGTGAGGAGCACCATTTGACTTTTTGAATACAAGATTGGCTGGAATCAATGGTGGCGCCATGTTGCGTTTGGAGACCCCCTGATGTGCCTAAACAGTGGAAACCCCTCAATTCTAACTCCAACACACCCCTAACCCTTATCCCAACTGTAGCCGTAACCCTAATCACAACCCTAACCCCAACACACCCGTAACCCCAACACACCCCTAACCACAACCCTAATTCCAACCCAACCCTAGCCCTAAGGCTATGTGCCAACGTTGCGGATTCGTATGAGATTTTTCAGCACCATTTTTGAAAAATCCGCGGGTAAAAGGCACTGCGTTTTACCTGCGGATTTACCGCGGATTTCCAGTGTTTTTTGTCCGGATTTCACCTGCGGATTCCTATTGAGGAACAGGTGTAAAACGCTGCGGAATCCGCACAAAGAATTGACATGCTGCGGAAAATACAACGCAGCGTTCCCGCGCGGTATTTTCCGCACCATGGGCACAGCGGATTTGGCTTTCCATATGTTTACATGGTACTGTAAACCTGATGGAACTCTGCTGCGGATCCGCAGCGGCCAATCCGCACCGTGTGCACATAGCCTAATTCTAGAGGTATGTGCACACGCTACGGAAAACGCTGCGGATCCGCAGCAGTTTCCCATGAGTTTACAGTTCAATGCAAACCTATGGAAAACAAAAATCGCTGTACACATGCTGCAGAAAAACTGCATGGAAATGCAGCGGTTTACATTCCGCAGCATGTCACTTCTTTCTGCGGATTCCGCAGCGGTTTTACAACTGCTCAAATAGAAAATCGCTGTTGTAAAACCGCATTGAAATGCGCAGAAAAAACATGGTAAATCCGCCATAAATCCGCAGCGGTTTAGCACTGCGGATTTATCAAATCCGCAGCGGAAAAATCCGCAGAGGACCAGAATACGTGTGCACATACCGAAACCCTAACCCTAACTCTACCCCTAGTTCTTACCCCAACCTTAGTGGAAAAAAATTGTTTTTTATTTTTTTTATTGTCCCTACCTATGGGGGTGACAAAGGGGGGGGGGGGGGGGGTCATTTACTTTTTTTTTTATTTTGATCACTGAGATATAACCTATTTCAGTGATCAAAATTCACTCTGGAACGAATCTGCCGGCCGGCCGACTCGGCGGGCGCACTGCACATGCGCCCGCCATTTTGGAAGATGGCGGCGCCCAGGAAAGAAGACGGACGGTCCCCGGGAGGCCAGGTAAGTATAAGGGGGGGGAGATCAGGGCACGGGGGGGGGGGCGTCGGAGCACGGGGGGGTGGATCGGAACACGGGGGGGTGGATTGGAGCACGGAGTGGGGGATCGCTGTGCGGGCGGGTGGATCGGAGCACGGGGGGGGGGGGGAAATCGCTGTGCGGGGGGGGAATCGGAGTGCGGGGGGGGGGGGTTTGATTGGAGCACGGGGGGTGTGATTGGAGCACGGGGGAGCTGGCAGGAGGACGGGGGAGCGGAGCACAGGACCGAGGGGAGCAGATCACAGATCGGGGGGCTGGGGGGGCGATCGGAGGAGTGGGGTGGGTGCACATTAGTGTGTCCAGCCATGGCCGATGATATTGCAGCATCGGCCATGGCTGGATTGTAATATTTCACCATTTTTTTTTTAGGTGAAATATTACAAATCGCTCTGATTGGCTGTTGAAAGTGAAACTGCCAATCAGAGCGATCGTAGCCACGAGGGGGTGAAGCCACCCCCCCTGGGCTAAACTACCACTCCCCCTGTCCCTGCAGATCGGGTGAAATGGGAGTTAACCCTTTCACCCGATCTGCAGGTACGCGATCTTTCCATGACGCATATGCTGCGTCATGGGTCGGAATGGCACCGACTTTCATGACGCAGCGTATGCGTCAAAGGTCGGGAAGGGGTTAAAATGGATGCCTGCACATGTCACAAAGTGAACAATTTTGCCATTATCGTTTAAATTTGATTGTGACAACAAAAAAAAAAAAAAAAATTGTTACCAAGGCACTGGCAGTAAAAGATACTAAAGCTCATAACACCTGCCAGTTTCTCCAGGCCTTAGTGGAAAGGCAAGATTATGAACAGAGATGAGCGACTATTTCAGTGTTCGGTTTACGATCGCCAAATTTGCAATATTCGCCAATTAATTTGTCAAATATTCACGGAACATAACCAAACGCCATTCAGATCAATGGGAGGCAAAAAACAAACGCATGCACAACACCTTATAACGGCCCCAAATGCTACCAAAACGCATCAAATGAGGGACAGACACCAAGAAAGTGGCCTCAATTCACCCATAGTACAAAATTTAGCATGGAACTGCAGCAATCATCCAGGTATCGGGATCCGGGACAGCATTTACAGCTTTCAATTGAACGTCACAGTGAGAGGAGCTGGGTGAGGGATCGGTGTAGAACCCCTTTGCTGGAGGACCCGATAACACATGCAACACCTCTACCCGCTTTCATGCTGAGCTACACTCAGGTGGCACAAATATCAGGTTTTTCAGACAACCATTATCAGAAAAATTTAAGGATAATAACACGGGTAGTTGAGTGCAAGGAAGTGGAGGCCTGACAGTCTCTGAGGCCTACTACAGGCAACACGCATGAAGGAGACCCAACCAGGAGTATTCACATTTAAACAAATGAGGGCCTTACACCACATAAGTGGCATCAATTCCACGAGAGTACAAATAATATAATATGGACAGAGACGTCTTCCACTACAGCTAACCCAGCCATGACTGTTCACATTTCCACAAATTTGTGTTATCAGCTGCAGCCACACTAAAGATATCACAGAGTGCAGTTACGCGACATTGATGCATCACACTAAAATATGCAATATCACCTAGTCTGTACAGTCTGCGATTGAGATGCAAAAGTCCTTGGAGATCTATGACTTGTTCATCTTGATGAAAGTTGAGCGGTCTACACTTTCAGTGGACAGCCGGTTGCGCTTATCCATCAGGACACCACCAGCAGCGCTGAAGACACATTCTGATAAGACGCTGGCTGCAGGGCACGATAAAACCTCCAGGCGTGAGGAGTAGGGTTGAGCGACCTTGACTTTTTTAGGGTCGAGCCGGGTTTGAGCCCGACTATCTCAAAAGTCGAGTGAAATCGGCCGATTATGGCGAAAAGTCGAGGATCGACCGAAACACGAAACCCAATGCAAAGCCAATGGGATATTTTATTCATTCTCTCTCTCTCTCTCTCTAAAGCTGGTGTTACACAGTGCAAATCGCTACACCGCACAAGCGACAACATGGCGATAGGCGTCCACGCCCCTAAGACCTATGTCATCACTCTGCCCACGCCCCTTCATTGGCTGAAAAAAATGGCGCCAAGCGCGTCATACGAAACGCGACTTTGGCGCGAAAGTCGCGTACCGCATGGCCGACCAGCCTGTGTGGCAACAGTCTTTAACTTAGAGACAATGTTATCCCTTCTGCTTCTGGGACCACCATCTCCTCCCACAGGATATTCAAAGTCTGCTCCAGCATACAGATGACCGGAATAGTGATGCCGATGATGGAGTCATCAGCGCTTATCTTAGTAGCCATTTCAAAACGGTGCAGAGGTCCTTAATCTGTGCCCACTCTGTAAACGGGATATGTGCCACGTCCGTACTGCGTTGGCACAGGCTATACGACATGACATACTGCGTCAGGGCTTGTTGTTGCTACCACAGTTGCTGGAACCTGTGCAGAGCCGAATTCCACAGTGTCGGCACATTGCATATCAACCTGTTAACTGGCATGGACAAAGACCTCGGTATCCATGCAAGTCGATGACTAGAGGGGTGCGAACGATGAAAATGAGCACACAGCAGGTCACCCAGGTCAGGATAGTGGCGGAGAAAACGCTGTACCACCAGGTTGAGGACGTGAGCCATGCAAGGCACGAGTGTGAGCTTGCCTCGCCGTAGGATCGCCACAAGGTTCACACCATTATCGGACATGGCCTTCCCTGGATGCAAGTTCAGTGCAGACAGCCATTGATCAAACTCAGCCTGGAGAGCTGTCCACAATTCTTCAGCTGTATGACTGCGATCTCCAAGGAATATCAATTTTAATACTGCCTGATTGCGGTAAGCCCTGGTTGCGCAGTACAGAGGTGGTGGGGATTCGCTCTGCACTGTTGGAACGCGTGTCTCGTTAAAGCAGAGGGTGCAGGTGGAGACCGTAGAAGAGATATTGGAGGAGGCAGAAGCAGTGCAGGAAGTGTTAAATGTAGAGGTTTGTCCTGCTCAATCAGCAAGATGTAACGCCCTGGACCATCCTTACTCGTCCAAGTGTCTGTGGTGAAATGCACCCTGGCAGACAGATTTAGTCACAGAACGGGTGATGTTGTCTGCAACATGCTGTGTAGGGCAGGCACAGCTTTCTTAGAAAAGTAATAGCGACTAGGCAATTGGTACTGGGGGACTGCGACAGCCATCAGCTTATGGAAACCGTCTGTATCTACCAGGCGGAAAGGCAGCATTTCACAGATTGGAGATTGTGAAGTTCAACCTCTTAGCTTTGTCATATGTAGGAGGAAAATCTTTTACGTGGGAACAACGGAACCATGGGCTGACTGCAGGGCTGTGAGAGGGCGGAGTATGGTGAACCGGACAAACTCCTGAACAGTGAGAGAGGTGCAGGTGGAGATGTTACGCTGGATCGATAAACTCATGGTGTGCTCATTCTCTGAGATCGGTCAAAAACAGCAGGAATGTCCGCTTCCGTTACTGCTGATGGTGGGCTCTCAGTCAGCGTGACTGGAGCAGGTAAAGAACCCGAGGTTCTGCGGTTTAAAACCTGCATCTCAATAACTGGCATGGTAGAGGAGGAAGAAGCAGCAGATGCAATTGATGGGGCGGCAGATGGTTGTTGAGGTCCGCATTTTTAAGCAGTGGGATTCCCACAATAAAGCATGTTGATTGCGCATGTGAAGGTTCATACATGTAGTAGTCAAATGATTGCACTTTTTTACCTCGACTCAGTTTTTTTCTTCATGCAAAGTTGGCAGGTTACACGAGTTGGCTCATCCTTTGCAATGTCAAAAAAGGGCCAGGCTAGGCAACCCTTGCCACCCCTGAGAGCTGCAGACCCAGGGATGTTCCTGGTCACAGGCACAGTTGTGGCCGAGGATGCATTGCTCGTTGTGGCAGCATCACTACGTAGCTGTGATGTACGGCACAACCCAACCTCCTCATCTTCCTCCTCAGATGACCTACTCAACTGTGTGCCTCTATGTTCATGCCAACTGGGATCTAACACCTCATCATAATCATCTTCTGTGTTATTACATTCCTCGCCCTTGGAGTCACCCTCCTCTTCTTGCCCTGAAAGCACAGTACAGTCTGCGTGAGCCTCAGAAATCTGAGTCTTAACCGGATAACCCCCCCCCCCCAGGGTTTAACATCTGATGGCGAGGATCAGGATTTTGCTAGGCCTCTACTTCGTCCTGCCCCGGTTCCAAGCTAAAAAAAAAAAAATTGAGGGCATTGGTGCAGATTACCTTCTCTTGACTCTGTGCAGCTTTTGAGTACATGATGACAATGGCATATAATGTGAGAACAGCTCTTCAGACTCACCCATTTGTGGTTCTGTACAGTCAGTTGTACGGTTGGAGAGACGGAACGCGGGGGGAGCAAGGGGAATTTGGGTGCCACTTCTGTGGACTGTACTGGGTGTGATGTTAAGGAAGAGGAGAAGAGTCCACTTGAAGCTGCACTCGCCATCTATTCGAGTACAAGCTCTTTCTTGGAATCATCGACAAGGCGTACCGCTGTGCTTCTGCCAAAGAAAAGTAGTGTAGTAGCCTGTCCAGTAACATAAGTTGTCAGTTGTCTTTGCATAGGACAAGACATTGCTTCACTAGTGCTTTCACAAACATTACCACCTACCCCACACACACCTTGAACATCAAACCTACTTCTCCCTTCCACCACAGCCTCGCTTTTTCCCAGTCATGTTGCTCAGATAATGTGGTAGGAGCACAGTATTAGCAACAAAAAATTGATTTTAAACTCTGCACCACTTTTGCAAACAGCTGAATTTCAGCTACTGTAAGTTCCATGTTGAAATATGGCGTACTGTATCTTGTTAGTCACAGAAAAAAAAGAATTGTTTGAGTGTGGATGAGGTCTGTATGACAAAGAAGTTATGCTTCATACAATTTGAAAGTCAGATCCCCTACTGTATGACACTAGGATCATAAATCTGAATGTCCCATATTGGTGCCGAATTTATGTTTGGCGATCGTTTCCTGAACAAATTCGCTCATCATTAATTATGAACTCAAAAAAAGAACAGGTTCTTGCTATTGTAACTGACAACGCTTCACGCATGATAAGTACAATTAAACTGATGAATGAGAATGAAGGTGAACATTAGCATGGTACTTTACAATTAGATGATCTTGTTGAAGCTGCTTCAAAGCTTTGTCATGTTCATCACATACGCTGTGTTGTGCACACGCTGCAGCTAGCAATAAAAGAACTATGATTGGCATAGTGAAGAAATTGGTTATTGCTGGCAAAATCCCTAAAATAGATTCCATCATGAAGAGAATTGCTGGAAAAGGGGCAATTATGGGTCAAGACACTCAATGGGGCAGCGCCCATTTAACCCCTTATTGCCATCGGACATACTATTACGCCGAAGGCAGTATCCCCCGCTTTGATGTGGGCTCCGGCGGTGAGCCCACCTCAAAGTCGAGACATGTCAGCTGTTTTGAACAGCTGACATGTGTCCGCAATAGGCTTGGGTGGAATTGCGATCCACCTGCACCTATTGGTTAAATGCCGCTGTCAAACTGACAGCGGCATTTAACAAGCACTTCTGGCCGGAAATACGTACACCCTTGACCCCGTCACATGATCGGGGGTCATTGGTGAGTCAGCATGACAACCAGAGGTTGAGACCTCTATTGTTGTTGATGCTGGATTACTGTGAGCGCCACCCTGTAGTTGGTGCTAATAGCAAGGCTGTAATTCAGCTACATAGAGGCGATCTGAGCATCGCCTCTATGTAGCATAGCCGGTCAAGTTGTGGCAGCTTCTAGCCTCCCATTGAGGCTATTAAAGCATGCCAAAAGTTTAAAAAAAAAAAAAAAATCACCCCCCTTTCACCCCATTCAAAATAATTTTAAAAAAAAATTAAACTCAAAACTACACATATTTGGTATCGCTAAATGGCAAAGCAAGAAAAAAAAAAAAAATCAAAAACGCCAGAATGTTTTTTTTTGTCGCCACGACATTGCATTAAAATGCAATAACGGGCAATCAAAAGATCATATCTGCACAAAAATGGGATAATTAAAAACGTCAGCTCAGCACACAAAAAATAAATCCTCACCCAACCAGAGATCTCAAAAAACGGAGACACTACGGGTCTCGGAAAATGGCGCAATCTATTTTTAACTTTCGTCAGGCTGCATAATTTTACAACGTTAACAGGCTGCAGAGGTACAATTGTACCTTCATATATATTTTATTGAAATTTGGCCAATATATTCTGGACCAAAACTGCAGAGATATCACAAAATTTCAGCCCTCTACGGCTTTTCGAAAAAAAAAAAAAGTTATTGCAATTTTAAAACGGAATAGTTACAATTGTACCTACTCAGCCGGACGAAGGTTAAGCAAACTTTGGAATTTTTTTTCACCACTTAAGATAAAAAAAAAAAAAAATAACCTAGACATATTTGGTGTCTATGAACTCATAATGACCTGGAGAATCATAATGGCAGGTCAGTTATAGCATTTAGTGAACCTAGCAAAAAAGCCAAACAAAAAACAAGTGTGGGATTGCACTTTTTTTGCAATTTCACCACATTTGGATTCTTTTCCCGTTTTCTAGTACAAGACATGGTAAAACCAATGGTATCGTTCAAAACTACAACTCGAAACACAAAAAATAAGTCCTCACATATTGACAGAAAAAAGAAAAAAAAAAAAAAAAAAAAGTTATGGCTCTGGGAAGGAGGGGAGCAAAAAACGAAAAAAGCTCCAGGGGTTAAAGACTGAGCGATTGCTTGAGCTGAAACACTTTCTTGTAGACATCGCCAACCCTCAGGTAACACTAAATGAAGGTCAATGGTCACAGGTGGCTAGATTGAAGGAATTGCTTCATCACCCATTTACATTGACAAAAAAGTAAGAAGCTGAGGATTTAACTCCTGGCATTTTCATTAAGGAGTGGAAGAACTTGCTATTTTCCTCCTGGCACTGAGAGCTGGGTGTCAGCTGTCGGAATCAGCTGACACCCGGCGGCGATCGCTGGTGCACGCTTGCAATCACCATGACGTACATGTAATGCATTGGTCAGGAAGTCCTTCCCGATCAGGACATACAAGTAGTGCAAATGTCGGGAAAGGGTTAATAGGCAGGCACTTCAGAAATGCTAGCAGGTATTTTTTCTTGAAACTTTTTTTTTTTTTTTTTTTTTTTTTAAGCTTATGCTGATCGTTCAAGAGTTTTTTTTTCCTTTTTGGGGTGCACATGATGCGGATTTTGCTGCAGATCCGCAGCGTTTCCGGAGCTGCGGATCCGCAGCAGTTTCCCATGCGTTTACAGTTCAATGTAAACCTATGGGAAACCAAAAACGCTGTGCACATGCTGTGGAAAAAAACACGCAGAAACGCAGCTGTTTACATTCACCAGCATGTCACTTCTTTCTGCGTTTTCCGCAGCAGTTTTACAACTGCCCTTATGGAAAACCGCAGTTGTAAAACCGCAGTGAAAACCACAGAAAACCTGCAGTAAATCCGCAGCAGTTTTCCACTGCGGATTTATCAAATCTGCTGGAATCCGCTACAGAAAAATCTGCAGCGGACCCAGAATATGTGTGCACATACCCTCAGAGTATATCCAGTGTTTTTGTTTGAGTCTATTTTCATTTTCCTAATTTTTTTTCTCCTTTCCATTTTTTTTTTTAGCTCTACTCAACAAAAACTGCTTGCAGGTTTTCAACCAAAAATGCTGGCACGTTGCAGAAATGTCAGCAGCATTTACGCAACTCCCTGGCGTGGGTAAAACGCATGCGGAATTCGCATGCATTTTCCCGCAAAACACAAGCGTTTTTAGCTTGCAGAATGCTTGCTTTTGCGATTTGAAGCACCGCTTGGAAAAGTGATTGACAGATTGGTCACAGTTGTCAAGCATAGTGCTTGACAAGTGGGACCAACTTTTTACTATAGATGCTGCCTATGCAGCATCTAAAGTAAAAAGATATAACGTTCAAAATAATAAAAAATATGGTTATTCTCACGTTCCGACGGCCTCCGATCTCCTCAGCGGCCTCCCGGTACATTCCGTTCCCAGGGATGCTTTGCGTGAAGGACCTTTGTGACGTCACGGTCGCGTGACCGCGATGTCATCTCAGGCGATTTACGCAATGCATCCCTGGGAACGGAAGCTGCCGCGTGCACCGCTGAGAGGCAGGAGGACTCCAGTGGCCGTCAGAAGGGAAGTATATCCATATTTTTTTTTATTTTTTATAGGAATATGGTACCCAGGGCCTGAAGGAGAATCTCCTCTCCTCCAGACCCGGGTACCATCCGCACATGAAGCGCTCACTTTACGCATAGTGGGCATAGCCACATGCGTAAAGTGAGCGTTTCAATGCAATCCTATGGCGGCAGAATCGCTGCAATTCCGCAGAAATAATTAACATGCTGCGGAATCACAGTGGTAAAATCCGCAGCGGGAAAATCCACAGCATGGGCACAGCAACTGCGGAACCCCATAGGATTGCATGGGAATGCGGTTTTAAGCGTTTCTATGCATTTCCACTGCGGCAGAAATGCATACAAAACGCAACGTGGGCACACAGCCCAAGTCTACTGGTCTATTACACAAGTAACCCAGCATAGCAGTCGCTACAAGACATTGCCATTAGCCGGCCTCACGTTGTGCCTGTGGTACTAAGTCAACCTGAGAGCAAACAGCTCAGCCCATCCTGTATCCACACCACGTGTACATTACCTGACTGTGAACATTTTTCTCAAAATCCAGTTGTTCTTTGAGTGTTTGCATCTTATTTTCCAGGTCAACTCTCCATAGCATTTCATCATGAAGTTGCTTGGTTGTGTCTCTCAAAGAATTTTCAAGCTGAAAAAAAAAAAAAAGAGTTAAATGTCAATTACATAAATATAAAACTGAACTAATGTCCATGTTCAGTACAGAAAAATCTGGATTATATACAAATCCTAAATCTACTTTTTATTATAAAACAGAAAATATTTGCTTTGACATTTTTTAAAAGGGACAGGAAATACAATGTGACTTCTACCATCGCATCACCGTACAGTGGACGTCATTATTCATATAAACATTTAAGGGGGAAGACCAAACTGTAAAAAAAAAAAAAAAAAAAAAGCTTTCAGATTTGGTTCCTAATATATAGGGTTTATACATAAAAAAAACTGCTGGCATTTCTATTCCACAAAGAAATATGCCATCGCAAAAATGAACATAATGCACAGCAATGCAAAAACGACATTGCTGTGCACATTTTCACTCTTCTAATTTTTATTTTTTTTTACAGCTTCAGTATTCGGAAACCATGAAGTGATTAAGAATTAACATGTTCATTCTTTGGACGGCCCCCATTCTATATAGTTGAAAGCACGAGGAAGCCACTACAAAACACACTTAAGTAAAAAAAAAAAAAAAAATGTGTTTTCTTCCGGGATCGGCTTCACCGCTGGAATTGAAGCACTGTGTGAACATACACTAATAAAGGTTTCCCTCCCAATTATTGTGGAAAAGGATTTAAAAAAATTGCAGCAAGAAGTCCACAGGGTCTCTCTGGGAATCCACACATGGATGATTCTGGAGCGCCCAGTACTATG
Source organism: Ranitomeya imitator (assembly GCF_032444005.1). Taxonomy (NCBI): domain Eukaryota; kingdom Metazoa; phylum Chordata; class Amphibia; order Anura; family Dendrobatidae; genus Ranitomeya; species Ranitomeya imitator. The sequence continues at coordinate 514,493,389 of NC_091285.1, forward strand.
AAAACATACGCGCCCCAGACAAATTAAATAGCTGTCAGACAAATGATGGCTTGGCCGATTGGTTGGCACTGGCAGCCATTAAGATGATTCTCCCATACACAGCGCTTTGCTAGGCGCCTCTGTGCTCACTATGAGGGATACTGACATACATCTCTAGCTCTGGCTCATCGCTCCGAGAACAAAAGGATTGGCAGTCCAAAACCTGGAATGTCAGATCCTCATCTCCATTGACAATCAGAGGTCAGGGGCCCCCTAATATATATTAGATTTCCGGTACATATGATATCTAATGTATATGGGGCCTTTAAAGTCTATTATTCCACTGTTCTATCCAGTTTGCTGCAAATCATTATAATGTGCAGAAAACATACAGCTTGACACAGCACTTTGAGAAAAGTGGGGGGCTACATCCTATGTGACGTCACTGCCATAACCTCGGGTCACCTGGTCTGATGATACTCCAACAAAACATGAAGGGCAGGTGATGTAGTAAAGGTCAGCAAGTCACTGCACAGATACAACAGGAGCAGTCGCTCCTGGAGACATGCGACTGCGCTCCCCAACACGGAATCACCCAGCTAACAGCAGTGACCACACATCTGAGAGGAGGGTCACACGTTCAGTTTGCCTGGATCACTACAATAATAACAACACTTATTACAATTTACACCCAAACACACGAGAATTACCCTGGTCACTATTTTTGGAGATCATAGGGTTATGCTAAAACACAGTGGATTGGTCCTAGATACATTACTTTTTAAGAGCAGATTTGGGGGCAAGATGCTTATTTTACAAATACTCGTATAAGCTTGTTGAATTGTTGAGGATTTTTCCTTCAGATTTTATCCTTTGCAATGAACAGGTGAAATCTGCATGTAATATGTTCCAGTTTTTGTCTGTTGATCCCCACAGATTATGTATGAGGTCAGGCTAAGCCTCCAGATCGCGGCAGCTACTTACAGTGGCTACTTGTCCCTTCAGATCCTGGTTCTGATCTTCCAGGCTCCTCTGGGCACTTCGCGCAGTGGCAAGCTCAGCTTCTTTTGCATTTAGTTTGGCTTCAAGACCTCGGAGTTGGTTTTGTGTCGACGTTAAGTCGGATTCTTTTCTGTTATTTCTGAAATGAGATTGACAATTGCCAACATGTCAGCTTGTGCTATAGTTCTACTAATACTAAGATATGGGAGATTTGTGCGGCCAGAGTGAAAGGCACCGGTGGAATGTAAACATTTACAAACTGGAAAAATAACATGCTGCGATCTTTTTTGTGCACCGGGACACAGGCTGCAATTGATCTGTGAGATTTCTCTGGTGTAAAACAATGAAAAATAGTTTTTTATAAATGAACCCTAAAAGGGATCGCCTATAAACACCACTTAACGGTTATCCCGAAGATAAAAGAATGACTGCCGGGGGTGTGACCACTCAAAAACAATGGTTCCCAAGTACCATGGATGAAAACAGAGGTGGTCACGTGTGCAACCATTGCTCCAATCGAGGTTAAGGTCCATTTATGTTCTATGATTTGCAGCGTTAACCGACCACTGACTGGCTACATGTTTGCCAATCGGAGGTAACTTAGTAGCCCATTTACTTGGAACGATCGGTAACAGATTGTTTGGTATTGATAAGCGGCTTCTCATTTATACAGGACAATGTGCTGCTGAGAGCGATAATTTTTTTATGTCGCCAAAAGGTCATTTCGCCCGAAGATCAGACGTTTTGCTCATTCATCACTGCATGATTTTCAGTAAACAACAGGAATAGTCCTGATAATCGGTCAGTGTGAACGCACCTTCCAGGATTTACCCAATGGAAAAAAAAAAAAAAAAAAAGTTATCACCTATCCCAAGCATAGTTGAGAAGGTAATGATTAATTGAGGTCCAACCGCTGGAACCTGCACTGATCGGCAGAATGGGGGACTTTTCTCCCTGTCCGAATCGGCTGGTGGACTGTTACTGATGCTTGGACTACTGCTCCAATCTTTCCCTATGGGGGCAGCTGAGCTCGACTATTTCTGGCAGCCCTATAGAGAATAACGAGGATACTCCATTGTGTAATGGGGATAAAGGTGACTCCTCAGTGACAGAAAGTCCCTAACCTACTGATTGGTGGTGAGGGTCCCGAAGCCCAGACCTCACCCGATCAGTAAATGATCTTGCAGATGGGTGCTAACTAGAGTTGAGCGAACCTGAACTTAGACGTCTGGGGTCAATACCGGACAGTTAGTGTCCAGTGCTAAATGCCAAACAAGGATTTATCCCAGAAGCCCGTTGCAATGTTTGGAGTTCCGGGGGAAGTCCATTCGAGAGAGGGAGAAAGTTTTGGGGGTCCAGATAGTCTTTAAAGGGAACCTGTCACCCCGTTTTTTGAGATTGAGATATAAATACTGTTAAATAGGGCCTGCGCTGTGTGTTACTATAGTGTATGTAGTGTACCCCGATTCCCCACCTATGCTGAGAAATAACTTACCAAAGTCGCCGTTTTCGCCTGTCAATCAGGCTGGTCAGGTCGGGAGGGCGTGTTCACAGCGCTGGTTCTTCCTCAGCTTTACGTTGGTGGCGTAGTGGTGTGCGCCTGTTGAAGTGACTAATCCACTGTGGGCACGTGAACAAGCAGCGCGCGATCTGCGCTGTCATCCCTTTCGTCGGTGGGGCGGCCATCTTCCTGGGGCCGCACGTGCGCAGATCGAGTGCTCTGCTGCACGGGGCTTCAGGAAAATGGCCGCGGGATGCCGCGCGTGCGCATTAGAGATCGCGGCGGCCATTTTCCCAAAGCCGAGTTTGCATCTCGGCTTTGGGAAAATGGCCGCCGCGATCTCTAATGCGCACGCGCGGCATCCCGCGGCCATTTTCCTGAAGCCCCGTGCAGCAGAGCACTCGATCTGCGCACGCGCGGCCCCAGGAAGATGGCCGCCCCCACCGACGAAAGGGATGACAGCGCAGATCGCGCGCTGCTTGTTCACGTGCCCACAGTGGATTAGTCACTTCAACAGGCGCACACCACTACGCCACCAACGTAAAGCTGAGGAAGAACCAGCGCTGTGAACACGCCCTCCCGACCTGACCAGCCTGATTGACAGGCGAAAACGGCGACTTTGGTAAGTTATTTCTCAGCATAGGTGGGGAATCGGGGTACACTACATACACTATAGTAACACACAGCGCAGGCCCTATTTAACAGTATTTATATCTCAATCTCAAAAAACGGGGTGACAGGTTCCCTTTAATGGGGTTCTGGTTGAAGTTCGGGTGCAGTTCTGGTACCTGAACTTTGGAATAAAATGGGTCGGGTCCCAAAACACAAACTTCCACGGGTCCACTCATCCCTAGTGATAACTTGTTTTTACTGGATAACCAATGTAAGGGCCTGAAAGCTCAGCCATCTGTCACTCCATAGAAAGGAGAGGGTCTCACAAGCAAACTGCCCTCCTCACTGGGGGCTCGGGACCCTCCTTCACAGATCATTGTGGGCCCCAGTGAGAAAATAATTAAGTGTATCCTGATGTAGCTGGTGCCCTCACCTCCCCGTACCTGGCCTGCTGTACCCGGTGCCCTCACCTCCCCATACCTGGCCTGCAGTGCCCGGTGCCCTCACCTCCCCGTACCTGGCCTGCAGTGCCCGGTGCCCTCACCTCCCCGTACCTGGCCTTCAGTGCCCGCTGCTCCTCCAGGACCTTCCCCAGCTCCACCTGCAGCCGCGCCCGCTCGTTGGCCGTGTGGTCCAGCAGTTTGCGGGCATCGGCCAGCTCGGTCTCGTAGAGCAGGCGCAGGGTGGACACCTCCCGGGTGGTGACCTCCTCCTTCTCCTCCAGCTGCAGCTTCAGCAGCGACTTATCCGCCTCCAGAGACCGGACCCGCTCGATGTACGCGGCCAGCCGGTCATTCAGATGCCGCAGCTCGTCTTTCTCCTGTAGGCGGCTGAGGCGGGTCGGGCTTCCCGGAGAAGGGGCTCTGGCCGCGGCTGAGGTGGCCCAGGTGCTCCTGGCTGGTGTGGACGAGGCCATGTCTAATACTGCGCTCCTGCCTCAGACAAGTGCGGCGGCTCCGAGTGTTCCCATATATGAGCTCCCCGGGAAATGCGGACCGCTGTGTTCCGGTACCGGCCCGGAGCGGCGCATCCTCTCTGTGCGCCCAGCACAGCCGGCACCAGGAGACCGGGGCGGCCGCAGCTCGGAGGCGCCTTCCCTGCAGTGCCTGAGGCCGGAGCAGCCCAGGCATCCTGAGACTTGTGGTGTCTGTCAGTGCAGGGTGAACTGATCTGCGGGACAGTCATTGTTATAACGCCGAGTGCACACCGGTGTACAGAGAACCGGCCATCCAGAGGAAGCAGTGCTCTGCAGGAGCTCTATAGAGAGATCAGATGCTCTGCAGGAGCTCTATAGGGAGAAAAGATGCTCTGCAGGAGCTCTATAGGGAGATCAGATGCTCTGCAGGAGCTCTATAGAGAGATCAGATGCTCTGCAGGAGCTCTATAGAGAGATCAGATGCTCTGCAGGAGCTCTATAGGGAGATCAGATGCTCTGCAGAAGCTCTATAGGGAGATCAGATGCTCTGCAGGAGCTCTATAGGGAGATAAGATGCTCTGCAGGAGCTCTATAGGGAGATCAGGTGCTCTGCAGGAGCTCTATAGAGAGATCAGATGCTCTGCAGGAGCTCTATAGGGAGATCAGATGCTCTGCAGGAGCTCTATAGGGAGATCAGATGCTCTGCAGGAGCTGTATAGGGAGATCAGATGCTCTGCATGAGCTCTATAGGGAGATCAGATGCTCTGCAGGAGCTCTATAGGGAGATCAGATGCTCTGCATGAGCTCTATAGGGAGATAAGATGCTCTGCAGGAGCTCTATAGGGAGATCAGATGCTTTGCAGGAGCTCTATAGGGAGATCAGATGCTCTGCAGAAGCTCTATAGGGAGATCAGATGCTCTGCAGAAGCTCTATAAGGAGATCACATGCTCTGCAGAAGCTCTATAAGGAGATCAGATGCTCTGCAGAAGCTCTATAAGGAGATCAGATGCTCTGCAGAAGCTCTATAAGGAGATCAGATGCTCTGCAGAAGCTCTATAAGGAGATCACTTGCTCTGCAGAAGCTCTATAAGGAGATCAGATGCTCTGCAGAAGCTCTATAAGGAGATCAGATGCTCTGCAGGCGCTCTATAAGGAGATCACATGCTCTGCAGAAGCTCTATAAGGAGATCAGATGCTCTGCATGAGCTCTATAGTTTGCATCGTTATTGCACACAGGCTTCCCTCACTCCAGGTTCAGTGGAGGCAGCCATTGCACAATCTTGGCCTGGATAGCTGTCCACAACTCTTGAGCTGTGTGACTGCGATCTCCAAGACCTATTAATTTAAGCACTGGCTGATTGCAGTGAGCCCTGGCTGCGCACTATAGAGGTTGGGGAGAATCTATCTGCACTGTTGGAATGCAAGTATCATTAAGGGAGAGTTTGGATGCGCAGGTGGAGGCCCTAGAGGAGGTGGAGGAGGCAGCAGCAGTAGAGGAAGTGTTAGATACAGAGGTTTGTCCAGCTAACCTTTCGGATTCCCAGTTGTGGAGCAGCCACTTGCCCACCTGCCCACAAAGCCACCAGAGTCACCCAGTGCCCAGTCAGCGAGATGTAACGCCTCTTCCCATGTTTTCTCGTTGAGGTGTCAGTGGTGAAATGCTAACTGGCAGACAGATTTTTTTTAAGGAATGGGTGATGTTGTCTGCGATGTTGTATGCTAGTATAGCGCAGGTACAGCTTTCTTAGAGAAGTAATGGGAACTGGGCAACTAGTACTGGGGGACTGAGATGGCCATCAGCTTTTGGAAACCGCCTGTATCCACAAGGCAGAAAGGCAGCATTTCCATGGCCAACAGATTCGAGATGGTGGAGTTCAAGCTCTTAACTTTGGCATGTGTAGGAGGAAACATTCTTTTATGTGACCACAACTGAGTGACTGAGGACTAGAAGCTGTAGTGAAAGAGGGTGGAGTAGGGTGAATACAACAAACTGCTAGACTGTGAGTGAGATGGACATGTTATTGTGGGTGGAGAAAGATGCGTGATTGGTGAAACAAAAACAGCATGCATATACACTTCTGTAACAGCTGATGGGCTCTTACTCACCCCGACTGTAGGGGGTAAAGAAGTGGAGGTTCTGCGGCCGGGGACTTGTGTAAGAATGCTTGCCACAGTCAAGCAGGAGGAAGAAGCAGCAGATGTGGTTAACGAGGCCCGCTAGGCAACATTTTAGCGCGGTGAGATTCCCAGACTGACATGTCGATCGCGCATGTGCCGATTCATGCATGTAGTAGTCAAATTATTGCAATTTTTGCCTCTACTGAGTCATTTTTTGTAAAGTTGGCAGATAACGTGAGTTGGGTCATCCTTTGCAGTCTCAAAAAAAGCTCAGGCTAAGCAATCCTTGCCACCCCTGTGAAATGCAGACGTGTGACTACTGCTTGTCACAGCCAGAGTTGTGGCTGAAGATGCAATGCTTGTTGTGGTTGCATCACTCCGTGTCTGTGCAGCAAGCCGCAACGTAACCTCCTCGTCTTCCTCCTCATGCACCACCTCTGCTGAGCTACTCAGCTGCATGTGCCTCTGGGTTCACACCAAGTGAGATCTACAACCTCATCGTCATCCTCTCTGTTCTCCCACTCTTCACCCTGAGAGTCACCATCCTCCTCTTCCTTCTCTGACACCACAGTATAGTCCACATGCGCCTCAGGTATCTGAGTCTCATCAGCATCATCTCCACCCCCTGGGGGTTAACATCTGGTGAAAAGGGTCTGGATTCTGCTCGAACCCTACTTCGTCCAGCCCCGGATCTAAGAGGAAAAAATGTTGGGCTTCAGTGCAGATGCTTTACTCCTCTTTATTCTGTGATTCTTTGGAGCAGACCTCTGATGCCCATGGAATAGAATGTGTGAACCGCTCTGCAGACTTGCCCATCTGTGGTTACTAACAGTCAGCTGGTTGGTGGAAAGTTGTGATGTGGGAGAAACAAGGGTAGTTGGGGTACTACCTCTGAAAATTGTACTGTGTGTGATGTTAAGGTGGAGGAAGAGGAGGAGAGGCCACTTGATGCAGTACTTACCAGATATGGACTGGGGCTGAAATTCAGCCCTGGCATTTTAAATCACTTGGGCCCATGTTGTCCCCATCCCCATGAACCAGATGGGCTATATTACTAATATTACCCTGGATGGAAGAAAGGAAGATTTTCTACAAGACCAATATTTCTAATGATACCAGTTGCCTGCTGGGGTAAGTGATAGTCAGCAACTTTGTGCTCCGTCACAGCTTTTAACAGTATGAGTGTCTTGAGAACACCGATTCTGTTAACAACATAGACAAGGCAGCCCATGACCAGACAGGTCTTTCTCGCATTTGACAGAATTGCCAGATGGCCAGTTCAGCCTGGTGCTTGCAACCCACTGGAGCACATGCTCTTTCTGGCCCTCATCTACAAGGAGTACCGTTGTGCAGCTGCCAATGAAAGGGAGTTGAGTAGCCTATCCAGCAACATGTTGTCAGTTGTCTTAGGATAGGAGGAGCCAACGTTTGTTCAGTAGAGCTTTCAGTAACATTACCACCTAACCAACATACATGTCGAACACCAAGTGAATATTCCCCCTTCCACCATGACCTCACTTTTTCCCAGATAGTGATATAGTGTGCCTGCACCCCAGTATTAACCCAAACAATTTGATTAGGAAATGGGGCCTCCTGCCTGCACCCCAATATTAGCTCAAACGATTTTGATTAGAAAATGTGACCTTGTGAGTCCTGACTGCAATACAGCATTAACCCAAATTATTTGGATTAGGAAATGTGATCTCCTTCCTGCACAACACTATTAGCACAAAGTACACTGCTCAAAAAAAATAAAGGGAACACTTAAACAACAGAATATAACTGTCCACTTAGGAAGCAACACTGTTTGACAACCAATTTCACATGCTGTTGTGCAAATGAAATAGACAACAGATGGAAATTATTGGCAATTATCAAGACACGCTCAGTAAAGGAGTGGTTCTGCAGGTGGGCACCACAGACCATATCTCAGTACCAATGCTTTCTGGCTGATATTTTAGTCACTTTTGAATGTTGGTTGTGCTTTCACACTCGTGGTAGCATGAGACGGACTCTACAACCCACACAAGTGACTCAGGTAGTGCAGCTCATCCAGGATGGCACATCAATGCAAGCTGTGGCAAGAAGGTTTGCTGTGTGTCAGCGTAGTGTCCAGAGGCTGGTGGCGCTACCAGGAGACAGGCCAGTACACCAGGAGACATGGAGGGGGCCGTAGGAGGGCAACAACCCAGCAGCAGGACCACTACCTCAGCCTTTGTGCAAGGAGGAACAGGATGAGCACTGCCAGAGCCCTGCAAAATGACCTCGAGCAGGCTACAAATGCGCATGAGTCTTCACAAACGGTTAGACACCGCATCCATGAGGATGGTCTGAGTGCCCAATGTCCACAGATGGGAGTTGTGCTCTTAGCCATGCAGGACTCTTGGCATTTGCCACAGAACACCAGGATTGACAAATTCGCCACTGGCGCCCTGTGCTCTTCATAGATGAAAGCAGGTTCACACTGAGCACATGTGACATATGTGACAAAGTCTGGAGACGCCGTGGAGAGCGATCTGCTGCCTTTAGCATGACCGGTTTGGCAGTGGGTCAGTAATGGTGTGGAGTGTCATTTCTTTGGACGGCCGCACAGCCCTGCATATGCTGGTCAGAGGTAGCCTGACTGCCATTAGGTATGACATGAGATCCTTAGACCCCTTGTGAGACCATGTGCTGGTGCGCTTGGCCCTGGGTTCCTCCTAATGCAGGACTATGCCAGACCTCATGTGGCTGGAGTGTGTCAGCAGTTCCTGCAAAATGAAGGCATTGAAGCTATGGACTGACCCGCCCATTCCCCAGACCTGAATCCGATTGAACACATCTGTGACATCATGTCTCGCACCATCCACCAACATCACGTTACACCATAGACTGTCCAGGAGTTGGTGGATGCTTTAGTCCAGGTTTGGGAGGAGATCCCTCAGGAGACCATCTGCCGCCTCATCCGGAGCATGCCCAGGCGTTGTAGGGAGGTCATACAGGCACGTGGAGGCCACACACACTACTGAGCATCATTTCCTTGTCTTAAAGGCATTTCCACTGAAGTTGGATCAGCCTGTAACTTCATTTTCCACTTTGATTTTGAGCATTATTCCAACTCCAGACCTCCGTGGGATATTAGTTGTGATTTACGTTGATAATTTTTAGGTTTTATTATTCTCAACACATTCCACTATGTAATGAATAAAGATTTACAACTGGAATATTTCATTCACTGATATCTAGTATGAGGGATTTTAGTGTTCCCTTTGTTTTTGAGCAGTGTAGTGTGAGGCAGTGACCCCTGTTACAGCTAGGGGTTGCTGTTTGTGCTCCCCAGGTTGTGCATACAGACGGATGAAGTCCATAGGTGTGCATAGGAGTCTCGGATTTCCGATCTGTGTTTCCCATGTGGCTGAAGGGCACAGGTTTTTGTGTCCTGTGCCCGAAACAGGACTAGCATGTGCAACGATTGCAAACAGGCGGATATGGTGCCCGACTGCTATCCGGAGGATATCCTGGGCTGTGTACGGCTGTGTGAGTAAAGAGACTGTAAGAGACTGTGATGCAGAACACCCATGGGAACTAGTCGGGGGGCTGGCGTGTGTAGTGTCTGCAACATATGAGGCTGTGTATATGAAGACTCTAATATGGCGTGCGGTCGCCCAGGGAAACTGGACAAGGGACATCTGGCCTGGTTAGGGACTGCAAATCTAAAGCCATATGATATGCATTGCTATGAACTGGTGTGAACTAAACACTGATAATATACACAGAAGTTATATGCATTTGTGTGAATTGGACTTTAATGCTGTCTGTGAGGAAACACATTAAAGAGACTTTTGTGCTGGAACTTTGTGGGTCGCTGCCTCTTCACTGCGTACGATGCTACCACAATCTTACAATAGTTACTGTAGATGCTGGAAGATCAATTTCACAAAGGACAGGATCCTAACTTCCTATATGACAACTTGCAGGTGCAGCAGGAAAGTGTGGCTACTGACTTCATTGCATCACCGAGGAGGTGATTATCACCACTGCTACTAATTATAACATTTTAGCAGCTGATGTAAAAGAACGCTAACGTATCCACACGTGCTGAACTGATACAGCATATACAGTGGGGCAAAAAAGTATTTAGTCAGTCAGCAATAGTGCAAGTTCCACCACTTAAAAAGATGAGAGGCGTCTGTAATTTACATCATAGGTAGACCTCAACTATGGGAGACAAACTGAGAAAAAAAAATCCAGAAAATCACATTGTCTGTTTTTTTAACATTTTATTTGCATATTATGGTGGAAAATAAGTATTTGGTCAGAAACAAAATTTCATCTCAATACTTTGTAATATATCCTTTGTTGGCAATGACAGAGGTCAAACGTTTTCTGTAAGTCTTCACAAGGTTGCCACACACTGTTGTTGGTATGTTGGCCCATTCCTCCATGCAGATCTCCTCTAGAGTAGTGATGTTTTTGGCTTTTCGCTTGGCAACACGGACTTTCAACTCCCTCCAAAGGTTTTCTATAGGGTTGAGATCTGGAGACTGGCTAGGCCACTCCAGGACCTTGAAATGCTTCTTACGAAGCCACTCCTTCGTTGCCCTGGCGGTGTGCTTTGGATCATTGTCATGTTGAAAGACCCAGCCACGTTTCATCTTCAATGCCCTTGCTGATGGAAGGAGGTTTGCACTCAAAATCTCACGATGCATGGCCCCATTCATTCTTTCATGTACCCGGATCAGTCATCCTGGCCCCTTTGCAGAGAAACAGCCCCAAAGCATGATGTTTCCACCACCATGCTTTACAGTAGGTATGGTGTTTGATGGATGCAACTCAGTATTCTTTTTCCTCCAAACACAACAAGTTGTGTTTCTACCAAACAGTTCCAGTTTGGTTTCATCAGACCATAGGACATTCTCCCAAAACTCCTCTGGATCATCCAAATGCTCTCTAGCAAACTTCAGACGGGTCCAGACATGTACTGGCTTAAGCAGTGGAACACGTCTGGCACTGCAGGATCTGAGTCCATGGTGGCGTAGTGTGTTACTTATGGTAGGCCTTGTTACATTGGTCCCAGCTCTCTGCAGTTCATTCACTAGGTCCCCCCGTGTGGTTCTGGGATTTTTGCTCACCGTTCTTGTGATCATTCTGACCCCACGGGGTGGGATTTTGCGTGGAGCCCCTGATCGAGGGAGATTATCAGTGGTCTTGTATGTCTTCCATTTTCTAATTATTGCTCCCACTGTTGATTTCTTCACTCCAAGCTGGTTGGCTATTGCAGATTCAGTCTTCCCAGCCTGGTGCAGGGCTACAATTTTGTTTCTGGTGTCCTTTGACAGCTCTTTGGTCTTCACCATAGTGGAGTTTGGAGGCAGACTGTTTGAGGGTGTGCACAGGTGTCTTTTTATACTGATAACAAGTTTAAACAGGTGCCATTACTACAGGTAATGAGTGGAGGAAAGAGGAGACTCTTAAAGAAGAAGTTACAGGTCTGTGAGAGCCAGAAATCTTGATTGTTTATTTCTGACCAAATACTTATTTTCCACCATAATATGCAAATAAATTGTTAAAAAAACAGACAATGTGATTTTCTGGATTTTTTTTCTCAGTTTGTCTCCCATAGTTGAGGTCTACCTATGATGTAAATTACAGACGCCTCTCATCTTTTTAAGTGGTGGAACTTGCACTATTGCTGACTGACTAAATACTTTTTTGCCCCACTGTATATATATATATATATATATATATATATATATATATACTTTAGTCTCAGTCTGTCATAGTTTAGTCTCAACTGCCATAATGGTTCTCTGATGAGGTCAGGCTCACAGTGACAGCACAACAGCTGGAGAATAGTGATGAGTAGAGTTGAGCAACTTTTACTTTTTTAGGGTCGAGTCGGGTTTCGCAAAACCCTAGTTTGTCAAAAGTCGGGTCGGGTGAAATCGGCCGATTATTGCGAAAAGTCGGGGGCCGACCGAAACACGAAACCCAATGCAAGTCAATGGGGAATCAAAGTCAGCAGTGAGTGGAGGACAGGAAAACACCTACAGTGCCCATTTTAATGCCAAAAACATCAATTCTTATTTCTTAAGCTTGTCAATCTTAATTTACTTTATAATAATAGTTAGGCATTGAAAACTGGGGGTCATTTGGCTAAAGTTGTGGGGGGGTAGGGCTGGCTCAAGAATTTCGTGGGCCCAGGAAACGCGGAATACGTCACGACGGTGGAGCAGGGAGAGGTAAGTATTTCAACTTTGCAAGTGCTGTGATCCTGAGCAAGCAGGGGGGGCTCACTCGTTGGGTCTGGCACAGGGCCCCTCATAGTACGGCGGTGTGTTTAACGGCGGGTGGCGCCTCCCACTGGCAGAGACACTTTTGTGTACTATGAGGAGCCCTGTGCCAGTGACGTCGCCAACGAGTATGCCCCCCCACCTGATGAAGGAACCTGCACTTTCATCTGCACCTTCCTCTTTGTTCCCGTGTAAGGTGGTATAGTATGCGGGAAGGGGAACCTGACTTTAAGCAGGGTCAGATTCTGGCTGTGTAGAGTGCAAGGGGAATGTAGTGGTCTGGGTCAATGTACCAGCAGACTCATCTAGCAGTGGCTGGGCAATGGGCAGGATGAGGAGGAAACACAGTAGGCTCAAATAATAAAGTAGACTAAATGCAGTTCAAAATTGGTAACAGGACTAAACAGGCGCATAGCTAGGTACTGGGGTGGGCTCTGCTGAGTAGCAGACAGTGGTAGTAGGCGCAAAGTATTAACTGGTCTAAATGGAGGCCAGGGCCCCTGTATATTTTAACTATCATCTATCATTTCAACAAATTTGTATTGGCAGTGCCATTGAAAGATTTAACAGCACAGACTACACAGTGGTGGAGCAGGGAGAGGTAAGTATTGCAAGTGGTAGAGCACTGTTCGAGCTGGGGGGGAACACTCTCTCGTGGGCAGTGGTACGGGCACAGGGCCCCTCATATTACAAGGGTGTGTCTTACGTTGGTTGTGCACCACCACCGTCAGAGACACTTCATTGTACTATGAGGGACCCTGTGCCAGTACCGTCGCCCAAGAGTGGTCCCACCCACATGTCCAGGCAAACGGCACTCGCACAGATGCTTGCGCCAGGTGGTGACCACGGCCCTGTGGGGGGAGTCAGCACATTTAGGGAGGTATAAAAATGGCCTATGGAGGACATTCAGCAGCTGCAAATGGAGGAATTGGAGCAGTCAGTAAGAGGAGGCCAAAAGCAAGACATTTTTCAGGCAAGCTACGTGTCAGCAGGGGAAGGTGGGGCAAAATAATTTGAAATCCATGATTGGTTTATTTTAATGAAGGTTAAATCATCCGGCTTTAAAAGCTGTTTTCCTACTCCCAGATAAGGGAGCCTTCGAGGCCTTGTGTAGCCAGACGATGACGCTGGCTCAACACCTCCAGCCTTAGGTGCTATTGTGCTTTTGCCACTACCACCAGGTGCACCACCACCACCATCAGTACCAGCTGGCATCCACCGCCCATGGTCTCTTCCACCAGACTTCCTCATTTTTTGGAAAATCTAACCAAAATAACAACCCTTATATGGTACTGCAAAACAAAGTAGAAGGTGTATATAAACTTGTTGAGAATTTAAATCTCCCTTTTTTTTGGGGGGGGGGAGACTGAACCAAACCTCAGGCCCAGTGCATAAAACAACACAATGTAAGTGGCAGAAAGTGGCTGGAAGATATATGAAAAAATACAAGGACTGTAGTACAATTTCAATCTCCCTACAATGATCTCAGGACAAGTATGGCAGCAATAAAAAGGACTGCTGCACACAAAAGCGTGGACAAATAAACAAGATAACTGTGCAGAAAGGAGCAACAGGATTTTTGCTTTTAAAAAAGCAGTTGGTTTGCACAGCGGAGTACAAACAGCAATGCAGCTATCAGGGAGCCTTATAAGGCAGCCTAATAAGCTACAGAGATGATGCACAAAAATATAAACTCCACTGTCCCTGCAAACAAATGGTGGTGTTGGACAGTGGAAATCGCTACAGCACAAGCAGTTTCGGGGCTTAATCTTTCCTCCCTAACTATATCCCTTCTTTTGATGAAGCTGCAGCAACCTCTCCCTATGCTACGATCGGCAGAAGTAAAATGGCGGTCGGCGTGCACGCCCCTTTATAGCCCCTGTGACGCCGCAGAAAGCAAGCCAATCACTGTCATGCCCTTCTCTAAGATGGTGGGGACCGAGATCTATGTCATCACGCTGCCCACACTCTGCGTCCTCCTTCATTGGCTGAAAAATGGCGCTGAAAGCGTCATATGAAACGTGACTTTGGCGCAAAGATCGCCGACCTCATGGCTGATCCCACACTAGGATCGGGTCGGGTTTCATGAAACCCAACTTTGCCCAAAGTCGGCGATTTTTGAATTTGTCCGATCCATTTCGCTCAACCCTAGTGATGAGCAAACGTGCTCAGATAACGTGTTATCTGAGTATGCACGGGTGTTATCAGTGTGTCTTGGGTGTGCTTGGATATTATTTTCTAGTTCCTGCGGCTGCATGTTTTGCATCAGGAGACAGCCGCAACATATGCAGGGGTTGTCTGTTTGTTAGGCATGTTATCTGAGCACATTTGCTCATCACTACTGGAGAAGAATTGAGGCTGTCCATGGGTCATACACACACATTGACTAAAACAATGATCTCTGATATATCAATAATACTAAGTGATAGCCATCTGCTCTGTTCAGGGAATATTCTATTGGCCCTGTAATGGGCAGAAGACACTAAATTTGCATTGCTTTCTGTGAAGGCTGATTACATTACTACATTACTGACATACATGCTAAATGCATCCATTAGTCACAACACTGTTGGCCTCTGTCTAACCAGTGTGTCAGTATAGCGCAATGGGTGTTGAAAAATGTCGTAGACTACGTCACTCCACCCTCCAATAAGAAAAAAAATATTGTACAGTGTGCATTTTCTAGCATGGGATTGTATGAGTGATGAATGTCACTGTAGGACATCGGTCCTAGGCTCCATTCCTTAAACATACAGTATATGTTATGAGCTCTTCAGTAGCTGCTTATGATGGGTGGTAAAAGTATGCTATTATATAGCCTATGGCAATGGGTGACTTATTAACAGATACTGTTATGAAAGGTAATTCAGTACCACAATGGACATAGAGGTCAGCGCACATACAGTGACCTGGCAATAACCCAAAAAACAAGAACGAGCTCTGAGACGTGGGAACTCTGTTGACCGCAATCCCTAATCCTCTCCAACCACACTAAAGGCAGCCGTGGATTGCGCCTAACGCTCCCTATGCAACTCGGCACGGCCTGAGAAACTAGCTAGCCTGAAGATAGAAAATAAGCCTACCTTGCCTCAGAGAAATACCCCAAAGGAAAAGGCAGCCCCCACATATAATGACTGTGAGTTAAGATGAAAAGACAAACGCAGAGATGAAATAGATTTAGCAAAGTGAGACCCAACTTTCTGAACAGAGCGAGGATAGGAAAGGTAACCTTGCGGTCAACACAAAACCCTACAAAAACCACGCAAAGGGGGAAAAAAGACCCTCCGTACCGAACTAACGGCACGGAGGTACACCCTCTGCGTCCCAGAGCTTCCAGCAAGCAGGAAAAAACAAATTGACAAGCTGGACAGAAAAAAACAGCAAACAAATAGCAAAGAGGAACTTAGCTATGCAGAGCAGCAGGCCACAGGAACGATCCAGGAGGAAACAGGTCCAATACTTCCAATACTAGAACATTGACTGGAGGCCAGGATCAAAGCACTAGGTGGAGTTAAATAGAGCAGCACCTAACGACTTCAGCACATCACCTGAGGAAGGAAACTCAGAAGCCGCAGTACCACTTTCCTCCACCAACGGAAGCTCACAGAGAGAACCAGCTGAAGTACCACTTGTGACCACAGGAGGGAGCTCTGCCACAGAATTCACAACAGTACCCCCCCCCTTGAGGAGGGGTCACCGAACCCTCACCAGAGCTCCCAGGACGACCAGGATGAGCCATATGAAAGGCACGAACAAGATCGGGAGCATGGACATCAGAGGCAAAGACCCAGGAATTATCTTCCTGAGCATAACCCTTCCACTTAACCAGATACTGGAGTTTCCGCCTTGAAACACGAGAATCCAAAATCTTCTCCACAATATACTCCAACTCCCCCTCCACCAAAACCGGGGCAGGAGGATCAACAGATGGAACCATAGGAGCCACGTATCTCCGCAACAATGACCTATGGAATACGTTATGTATGGAAAAAGAATCTGGAAGGGTCAGACGAAAAGACACAGGATTAAGAACCTCAGAAATCCTATACGAACCAATAAAACGAGGTTTAAACTTAGGAGAGGAAACCTTCATAGGAATATGACGAGAAGATAACCAAACCAAGTCCCCAACCCGAAGTCGGGGACCCACACAGCGTCTGCGATTAGCGAAACGTTGAGCCTCCTCCTGGGACAAAGTCAAATTGTCCACTACATGAGTCCAAATCTGCTGCAACCTGTCCACCACAGTATCCACACCAGGACAGTCCAAAGACTCAACCTGCCCTGAAGAGAAACGAGGATGGAACCCAGAGTTGCAGAAAAACGGCGAAACCAAGGTAGCCGAGCTGGCCCGATTATTAAGGGCGAACTCAGCCAAAGGCAAAAAGGACACCCAGTCATCCTGATCAGCAGAAACAAAGCATCTCAGATATGTTTCCAAGGTCTGATTGGTTCGTTCGGTCTGGCCATTAGTCTGAGGATGAAAAGCAGAGGAAAAAGACAAGTCAATGCCCATCCTACCACAAAATGCTCGCCAAAACCTCGAAACAAACTGGGAACCTCTGTCAGAAACGATATTCTCTGGAATGCCATGTAAACGAACCACATGCTGGAAAAACAATGGCACCAAATCAGAGGAGGAAGGCAATTTAGACAAGGGTACCAAATGGACCATCTTAGAGAAGCGATCACAGACCACCCAAATGACTGACATCTTTTGAGAGACGGGAAGATCTGAAATAAAATCCATAGAGATATGTGTCCAAGGCCTCTTTGGGACCGGCAAGGGCAAAAGCAACCCACTGGCACGAGAACAGCAGGGCTTAGCCCGAGCACAAATCCCACAGGACTGCACAAAAGTACGCACATCCCGCGACAGAGATGGCCACCAAAAGGATCTAGCCACTAACTCTCTGGTACCAAAGATTCCAGGATGACCAGCCAACACCGAACAATGAACCTCAGAGATAACTTTATTCGTCCACCTATCAGGGACAAACAGTTTCTCCGCTGGGCAACGATCAGGTTTATTAGCCTGAAATTTTTGCAGCACCCGCCTCAAATCAGGGGAGATGGCAGACACAATTACTCCCTCTTTGAGGATACCCGCCGGCTCAGATACACCCGGAGAGTCGTGCACAAAACTCCTAGACAGAGCATCCGCCTTCACATTTTTAGAGCCCGGAAGGTATGAAATCACAAAGTCAAAACGGGCAAAAAACAATGACCAACCAGCTTGTCTAGGATTCAACCGCTTGGCGGACTCGAGATAAGTCAAGTTCTTATGATCAGTCAAGACCACCACGCGATGCTTAGCTCCTTCAAGCCAATGACGCCACTCCTCGAATGCCCACTTCATGGCCAGCAACTCTCGATTGCCCACATCATAATTTCGCTCAGCAGGCGAAAACTTCCTGGAAAAGAAGGCGCATGGTTTCATCACCGAGCAATCAGAACTTCTCTGCGACAAAACAGCCCCTGCTCCAATCTCAGAAGCATCAACCTCGACCTGGAATGGAAGCGAAACATCTGGGTGACACAACACAGGGGCAGAAGAAAAACGACGCTTCAACTCTTGAAAAGCATCCACCGCAGCAGAAGACCAATTGACCAAATCAGCACCTTTCTTGGTCAAATCGGTCAATGGTTTAGCAATACTAGAAAAATTGCAGATGAAGCGACGATAAAAATTAGCAAAGCCCAGGAACTTTTGCAGACTTTTCAGAGATGTCGGCTGAGTCCAATTATGGATGGCTTGGACCTTAACAGGGTCCATCTCGATAGTAGAAGGGGAAAAGATGAACCCCAAAAATGAAACCTTCTGAACACCAAAGAGACACTTTGATCCCTTCACAAACAAAGAATTAGCACGCAGGACCTGAAACACCGTTCTGACCTGCTTCACATGAGACTCCCAATCATCCGAGAAGATCAAAATGTCATCTAAGTACACAATCAGGAATTTATCCAGGTACTCTCGGAAGATGTCATGCATAAAGGACTGAAACACTGATGGAGCATTGGCAAGTCCGAATGGCATTACTAGATACTCAAAATGGCCCTCGGGCGTACTAAATGCAGTTTTCCACTCATCGCCTCGCTTAATACGCACAAGATTATACGCACCACGAAGATCTATCTTGGTGAACCAACTAGCCCCCTTAATCCGAGCAAACAAATCAGATAACAATGGCAAGGGGTACTGAAATTTAACCGTGATCTTATTTAGAAGGCGGTAATCTATACAAGGTCTCAGTGAACCATCCTTCTTGGCTACAAAAAAGAACCCTGCTCCTAATGGCGACGATGATGGGCGAATATGCCCCTTCTCCAAAGACTCCTTCACATAACTCCGCATAGCGGCGTGCTCAGGCACAGATAAATTAAACAGTCGACCTTTAGGGAATTTACTACCAGGAATCAAATCGATAGCACAATCACAATCCCTATGCGGAGGTAGGGTATCGGACTTGGGCTCATCAACTAAATCCCGGTAATCAGACAAGAACTCAGGAACCTCAGAAGGGGTGGATGACGAAATAGTCAGAAATGGGACATCACCATGTACCCCCTGACAACCCCAGCTGGACACAGACATGGATTTCCAATCTAATACTGGATTATGGACTTGTAGCCATGGCAACCCCAACACGACCACATCATGCAGATTATGCAACACCAGAAAGCGAATAACCTCCTGATGTGCAGGAGCCATGCACATGGTCAGCTGGGTCCAGTACTGAGGCTTATTCTTGGCCAAAGGCGTAGCATCAATTCCTCTCAATGGAATAGGACACTGCAAGGGCTCCAAGAAAAACCCGCAACGCCTAGCATACTCCAAGTCCATCAAATTCAGAGCAGCGCCTGAGTCCACAAATGCCATGACAGAATACGATGACAAAGAGCAGATCAAGGTAACAGACAGAAGAAATTTTGACTGTATCGTACCAATGGTGGCAGACCTAGCGAACCGCTTAGTGCGCTTAGGACAATCAGAGATAGCATGAGTGGAATCACCACAGTAGAAACACAGCCCATTCAGACGTCTGTGTTCTTGCCGTTCAACTCTGGTCAAAGTCCTATCGCACTGCATAGGCTCAGGTTTAAGCTCAGGTAATACCGCCAAATGGTGCACAGATTTACGCTCGCGCAAGCGTCGACCGATCTGAATGGCCAAAGACATAGACTCATTCAGACCAGCAGGCATAGGAAATCCCACCATGACATCCTTAAGGGCTTCAGAGAGACCTTTTCTGAAAATAGCTGCGAGCGCACCTTCATTCCACTGAGTGAGTACGGACCACTTTCTAAATTTCTGACAATATACCTCTATTTCATCCTGACCCTGACACAGAGCCAGCAAATTCTTCTCTGCCTGATCCACAGAATTAGGCTCATCGTACAGCAATCCGAGCGCCAGGAAAAATGCATCGATATTACTTAATGCAGGATCTCCTGACGCAAGAGAAAATGCCCAGTCCTGAGGGTCGCCACGCAAAAAAGAAATAACGATCCTAACTTGTTGAACTGGGTCACCAGAGGAGCGAGGTTTCAAAGCCAGAAATAGTTTACAATTATTTTTGAAACTCAGAAATTTAGTTCTATCTCCAAAAAACAAATCAGGAATAGGAATTCTCGGTTCTAACATAGAATTCTGAACCACAAAGTCTTGAATACTTTGTACTCTTGCCGTGAGCTGATCCACACATGAAGACAGACCTTTAATGTCCATTGCTACACCTGTGTCCTGAACCACCCAAATGTCTAGGGGAAAAAAAAGGCAAAACACAGTGCAAAGAAAAAAAAATGGTCTCAGAACTTCTTTTTTCCCTCTATTGGGAATCATTAGTACTTTGGGCCTCCAGTACTGTTATGAAAGGTAATTCAGTACCACAATGGACATAGAGGTCAGCGCACATACAGTGACCTGGCAATAACCCAAAAAACAAGAACGAGCTCTGAGACGTGGGAACTCTGTTGACCGCAATCCCTAATCCTCTCCAACCACACTAAAGGCAGCCGTGGATTGTGCCTAACGCTCCCTATGCAACTCGGCACGGCCTGAGAAACTAGCTAGCCTGAAGATAGAAAATAAGCCTACCTTGCCTCAGAGAAATACCCCAAAGGAAAAGGCAGCCCCCACATATAATGACTGTGAGTTAAGATGAAAAGACAAACGCAGAGATGAAATAGATTTAGCAAAGTGAGACCCAACTTTCTGAACAGAGCGAGGATAGGAAAGGTAACTTTGCGGTCAACACAAAACCCTACAAAAACCACGCAAAGGGGGCAAAAAGACCCTCCGTACCGAACTAACGGCACGGAGGTACACCCTCTGCGTCCCAGAGCTTCCAGCAAGCAGGAAAAACAAATTGACAAGCTGGACAGAAAATAACAGCAAACAAATAGCAAAGAGGAACTTAGCTATGCAGAGCAGCAGGCCACAGGAACGATCCAGGAGGAAACAGGTCCAATACTAGAACATTGTCTGGAGGCCAGGATCAAAGCACTAGGTGGAGTTAAATAGAGCAGCACCTAACGACTTCAGCACATCACCTGAGGAAGGAAACTCAGAAGCCGCAGTACCACTTTCCTCCACCAACGGAAGCTCACAGAGAGAACCAGCCGAAGTACCACTTGTGACCACAGGAGGGAGCTCTGCCACAGAATTCACAACAAGATACATCATGTACTCAAGCTCAAACTGCTACCTGTTTAGCCTGCTGGTGATCTATCTAAGGCTGGTTTCACATTTGCGTTTAAAAACGCAGCGTTTTAAACGCATTTAGTGAAAAAACGCGTTTAAACGCTGCATTTTTTAGACGCATGCGTTTTTGCATGTTTTAATACAAACGCGGCGTTTTGACGCGTTTACATGCGTTTTTTCCTGCGTTTGCGTTTTTGAAACGCATGATGAGAAGTGTGTGACAGCTGCCAATCATCAAAATCAACAAGAAAACCCACTATAAACAGAAATAGCTAGGGTTAGGATCCCTAGTAACCATAGGGATCCTAACCCAAACCCTAAGGGATCCTAACCCAAACCCTAACCCTAAGGCATCCTAACCATAACCCTAACCCTAAGGGATCCTAACCCAAACCCTAACCCTAAGGGATCCTAACCCTAACCCTAAGGGATCCTAACCCTAAGGGATCCTAACCCTAAGGGATCCTAACCCAAACCCTAGGGATCTTAACCCTAACCCTAAGGGATCCTAACCCAAACCCTAGGGATCCTAACCCTAACCCAAAGGGATCCTAACCCAAACCCTAGGGATCCTAACTCTAACCCTAACCCTTAGGGTTAGGGTTAGGATCCCTTAGGGTTAGGGTTGGGGGTTGGCTTATCAGTGTGTATTCTTGTGTTTTTCTATTAAAACGCATGCAAACGCATGTGCTTAAAAACGCATGCGTTTACATAGACAGCAATACGTTTTTTTGCCGCAAAAAAATACATGCGTTTTTTTCCGGCAAAAAAACCCCGCTAGAAATTACTACATGTTGCATTTCTGCAACCAAACGCATGCATAGAAACGACGCATGCATTGTCAAAACGCGGCAAAACGCATGCAAAAAAACGCATGCGTTTTTAATGTTAAGTATAGGAAAAAAAACGCATGCGTTTTTTTGCGCAAAAACGCAGCGGCAAAAAACGCAAAAGTGAAACCAGCCTTAGCCCTCGTTTTACATATGGTAATGTGCAGTATACAGTATGTAGAGCTTATCCTGGCATATACATTGAAATGAAAGCAAAAAAAATATTTAAAGAGTAGCTGATACTAATAACATATGATATGCCACTGACATAATAGTGCAAGAAATAACACAGGTCTATTAGAGATCATTTCATCTTCAACTTGCTTAACTGTTAAAAATAACAGTAATTTTGACCGGGGGTGCCCAAACTTTTACATGCCACTGTATGTGTTGAAAAGATATGAGTCCACGATGCAGAATTTGACCCATGTATTTTTCTTGATTGTTTAATCTTTAGTGTGTCCTAAAGTCATACAAATATGGTAAATTACTTATATTCTTTTACAAACCACTGGATAACTTTTGTTTGCGTCAGCCTATGACAGATATTTTTTAATTGCAATATGCTTAACATTCTCTAGGTGGCGATATGTACTCAGCAAATGGCGCAGAGGATACTGTGGATCCCCCAGTAAATTCCAGCAGAGAATCTGGAGACATCATTAAGGATATCTACAGTATATATTGAATTCATTGATCACCTCGTCGCATGACAGTTCTAAAAACATTAAATAACTTTTATCTATGTCTTTCCTCTTGGGATTTTTTTCCCTTCATTTCTGCGCAGTCACTTGGCTCTGACGGCCTAATCTCCATAATAAGAAAACGTTTTTTTATTTAAATATATAACCATGGATTGACTTAGGTGCTAATTTATTTAGGTCAATTATAGCTAATTTCATCTTGGGCTAGCTCTAAATCTCACCCCGTGATATAGCATGGAGACCTTTTATCCCGTCAGATTAGCAGTGCATATGCTCGATCACTGCTTCATCAACTTTCTATAGGATTGCTAAACTGCCATATTTGGCTGTTTTCAGCAACCTCATAGGGAATAAATGGAGGGGTGATCGAGCATTCACATTGCCACTCTATTCTAATAGTATGAAAGTGTTGTGGTCCCAGTGGTCAGATCCCAACAGCCTAAAAGTCCCAATCCTGTGGATTGGTGGTGACTTGTTCCAAATAATAAATAATAATAATTTTATTTATATAGCGCCAACATATTCCGCAGTGCTTTATAAATTATAGAGGGGACTTGTACAGACAATAGACATTACAGCATAACAGAAATCACAGTTCAAAACAGATACCAGGAGGAGTGAGGGCCCTGCTCGCAAGCTTACACTCTATGAGGAAAAGGGGAGACACGAGAGGTGGATGGTAACAATTGCTTTAGTTATTCGGACCAGCCATAGTGTAAGGCTCGGGTGTTCATGTAAAGCTGCATGAACCAGATAACTGCCTAAGTATTTAACAGTACAGACACAGAGGGCTATTAACTGCATAAAGTGTATGAGAACATGATGTGAGGAACCCAATTATGTTTTTTTTTTTTAACCCCTTCAAGACCCAGCCTATTTTGACCTTAAAGACCTTGCCGTTTTTTGCAATTCTGACCAGTGTCCCTTTATGAGGTAATAACTCAGGAACGCTTCAACGGATCCTAGCGGTTCTGAGATTATTTTTTCGTGACATATTGGGCTTCATGTTAGTGGTAAATTTAGGTCAATAAATTCTGCATTTATTTGTGATAAACACGGAAATTTGGCGAAAATTTTGAAAATTTCGCAATTTTCACATTTTGAATTTTTATTCTGTTAAACCAGAGAGATATGTGACACAAAATAGTTAATAAATAACATTTCCCACATGTTTACTTTACATCAGCACAATTTTGGAAACAAAATTTTTTTTTGTTAGGAAGTTATAAGGGTTAAAATTCGACCAGCGATTTGTCATTTTTACAACGAAATTTACAAAACCATTTTTTTTAGGGACCACCTCACATTTGAAGTCAGTTTGAGGGGTCTATATGGCTGAAAATACCCAAAAGTGACACCATTCTAAAAACTGCACCCCTCAAGGTACTCAAAACCACATTCAAGAAGTTTATTAACCCTTCAGGTGCTTCACAGCAGCAGAAGCAACATGGAAGGAAAAAAATGAACATTTAACTTTTTAGTCACAAAAATTATCTTTTAGCAACAATTTTTTTATTTTCCCAATGGTAAAAGGAGAAACTGAACCACGAACGTTGTTGTCCAATTTGTCCTGAGTACGCTGATACCTCATATGTGGGGGTAAACCACTGTTTTGGCGCACGGCAGGGCTTGGAAGGGAAGGAGCGCCATTTGACTTTTTGAATCAAAAATTGGCTCCACTCTTTAGCGGACACCATGTCACGTTTGGAGAGCCCCCGTGTGCCTAAAAATTGGAGCTCCCCCACAAGTGACCCCATTTTGGAAACTAGACGCCCCAAGGAACTTATCTAGATGCATAGTGAGCACTTTGAACCCCCAGGTGCTTCACAAATTGATCCGTAAAAATGAAAAAGTACTTTTTTTTCACAAAAAAATTCTTTTAGCCTCAATTTTTTCATTTTCACATGGGCAACAGGATAAAATGGATCCTAAAATGTGTTGGGCAATTTCTCCTGAGTACACCAATACCTCACATGTGGAGGTAAACCACTGTTTGGGCACATGGTAAGGCTCGGAAGGGAAGGAGCGCCATTTGACTTTTTGAATGAAAAATTATTTCCATCGTTAGCGGACACCATGTCGCGTTTGGATAGCTCCTGTGTGCCTAAACATTGGCGCTCCCCCACAAGTGACCCCATTTTGGAAACTAGACCCCCCAAGGAACTAATTTAGATGCCTAGTGAGCACTTTAAACCCTCAGGTGCTTCACAAATTGATCTGTAAAAATGAAAAAGTAATTTTTTTTCACAAAAAAATTATTTTCGCCTCAATTTTCTCATTTTCACATGGGCAGTAGGATAAAATGGATCATAAAATTTGTTGGGCAATTTCTCCCGAGTACGCCGATACCTCATATGTGGGGGTAAACCACTGTTTGGGCACTCGGCAGGGCTCGGAAGAGAAGGCGTGCCATTTGACTTTTTGAATGGAAAATTAGCTCCAATTGTTAGCGGACACCATGTCGCGTTTGGAGAGCCCCTGTGTGCCTAAACATTGGAGCTCCCCCACAAGTGACCCCATTTTGGAAACTAGACCCCCCAAGGAACTTATCTAGATGCATATTGAGCACTTTAAACCCCCAGGTGCTTCACAGAAGTTTATAACGCAGAGCCATGAAAATAAAAAATAATTTTTCTTTCCTCAAAAATGATTTTTTAGCCTGGAATTTCCTATTTTGCCAAGGATAATAGGAGAAATTGGACCCCAAATATTGTTGTCCAGTTTGTCCTGAGTACGCTGATACCCCATATGTGGGGGTAAACCACTGTTTGGGCGCACGGCAGGGCTCGGAAGGGATGGCACGCCATTTGGCTTTTTAAATGGAAAATTAGCTCCAATCATTAGCGGACACCATGTCACGTTTGGAGAGCCCCTGTGTGCCTAAACATTGGAGATCCCCCAGAAATGACACCATTTTAGAAACTAGACCCCCAAAGGAACTAATCTAGATGTGTGGTGAGGACTTTGAACCCCCAAGTGCTTCACAGAAGTTTATAACGCAGAGCCATGAAAATAAAAAAAAAAATTATTTTCTCAAAAATGATCTTTTAGCCTGCAATTTTTTATTTTCCCAAGGGTAACAGGAGAAATTTGACCCCAAAAGTTGTTGTCCAGTTTCTCCTGAGTACGCTGATACCCCATATGTGGGGGTAAATCACTGTTTGGGCACATGCCGGGGCTCGGAAGTGAAGTAGTGACGTTTTGAAATGCAGACTTTGATGGAATGCTCTGTGGGCGTCACGTTGCGTTTGCAGAGCCCCTGATGTGGCTTAACAGTAGAAACCCCCCACAAGTGACCCCATTTTGGAAACTAGACCCCCAAAGGAACTTATCTAGATGTGTGGTGAGCACTTTGAACCCCCAAGTGCTTCATAGAAGTTTATAATGCAGAGCCGTGAAAATAATAAATACGTTTTCTTTCCTCAAAAATAATTATTTAGCCCAGAATTTTTTAATTTTCCCAAGGGTAACAGGAGAAATTTGACCCCAATATTTGTTGTCCAGTTTCTCCTGAGTACGGTGATACCCCATATGTGGGGGTAAACTACTGTTTGGGCACATGCCGGGGCTTGGAATTGAAGTAGTGACGTTTTGAAATGCAGACTTTGATGGAATGCTCTGCGGGCGTCACGTTGCGTTTGCAGAGCCCCTGATGTGCCTAAACAGTAGAAACCCCCCACAAGTGACCCCATTTTGGAAACTAGACCCTGAAAGGAACTTATCTAGATGTGTGGTGAGCACTTTGAACCCCCAAGTGCTTCATAGAAGTTTATAATGCAGAGCCGTGAAAATAATAAATACGTTTTCTTTCCTCAAAAATAATTATTTAGCCCAGAATTTTTTATTTTCCCAAGGGTTACAGGAGAAATTGGACCCCAAAAGTTGTTGTCCAGTTTCTCCTGAGTACGCTGATACCCCATATGTGGGGGTAAACCACTGTTTGGGCACACGTCGGGGCTCAGAAGGGAAGTAGTGACTTTTGAAATGCAGACTTTGATGGAATGGTCTGCGGGTGTCACGTTGCGTTTGCAGAGCCCCTGGTGTGCCTAAACAGTAGAAACCCCCCACAAGTGACCCCATTTTAGAAACTAGACCCCCCAAGGAACTTATCTAGATATGTGGTGAGCACTTTGAACCCCCAAGTGCTTCACAGACGTTTACAACGCAGAGCCGTGAAAATAAAAAATCATTTTTCTTTCCTCAAAAATTATGTTTTAGCAAGCATTTTTTTAGATTCACAAGGGTAACAGGAGAAATTGGACCCCAGTAATTGTTGCGCAGTTTGTCCTGAGTATGCTGGTACCCCATATGTGGGGGTAAACCACTGTTTGGGCACACGTCAGGGCTCGGAAGTGAGGGAGCACCATTTGACTTTTTGAATACGAGATTGGCTGGAATCAATGGTGGCGCCATGTTGCGTTTGGAGACCCCTGATGTGCCTAAACAGTGGTAACCCCTCAATTCTACCTCCAACACTAACCCCAACACACCCCTAACCCTAATCCCAACTGTAGCCATAATCCTAATCACAACCCTAACCCCAACACACCCCTAACCACAACACTAACCCCAACACACCCCTAACCCTAACCACAACCCTAATTCCAACCCTAACCCTAAGGCTATGTGCCCACGTTGCGGATTCGTGTGAGATATTTCCGCACCATTTTTGAAAAATCTGCGGGTAAAAGGCACTGTGTTTTACCTGCGGATTTTCCGCGGATTTCCAGTGTTTTTTATGCGGATTTCACCTGCGGATTCCTATTGAGGAACAGGTGTAAAACGCTGCGGAATCCGCACAAAGAATTGACATGCTGCGGAAAATACAACGCAGCGTTCCCGCGCGGTATTTTCCGCACCATGGGCACAGCGGATTTGGTTTTTCATATGTTTACATGGTACTGTAAACCTGATGGAACACTGCTGCGAATCCGCAGCCAAATCCGCACCGTGTGCACATAGCCTAATTCTAAAGGTATGTGCACACGCTGCGGAAAACGCTGCGGATCCGCAGCAGTTTCCCATGAGTTTACAGTTCAATGTAAACCTATGGGAAACAAAAATCGCTGTACACATGCTGCGGAAAAACTGCACGGAAACGCAGCGGTTTACATTCCGCAGCATGTCACTTCTTTGTGCGGATTCCGCAGCGGTTTTACAACTGCTCCAATAGAAAATCGCAATTGTAAAACCGCAGTGAAATGCGCAGAAAAAAACGCGGTAAATCCGCCATAAATCCGCAGCGGTTTAGCACTGCGGATTTATCAAATCCGCAGCGGAAAAATCCGCAGAGGACCAGAATACGTGTGCACATTCCTAACCCTAACCCTAGCCCTAACCCTAGCCCTAACCCTAACCCTACCCCTAGCCCTACCCCTAACCCTACCCCTACCCCTAACCCTACCCCTACCCCTACCCCTAACCCTACCCCTAACCCTAACCCTACCCCTACCCCTACCCCTAACCCTACCCCTAACCCTAACCCTACCCCTAACCCTATTCTAACAGTGGAAAAAAAAAATTTCTTTATTTTTTTATTGTCCCTACCTATGGGGGTGACAAAGGGGGGGGGGTCATTTATTATTTTTTTTATTTTGATCACTGAGATAGATTATATCTCAGTGATCAAAATGCACTTTGGAACGAATCTGCCGGCCGGCAGATTCGGCGGGCGCACTGCGCATGCGCCCGCCATTTTGGAAGATGGCGGCGCCCGGGAGAAGACGGACGGGACCACGGCTGGATCGGTAAGTATGATAGGGTGGGGGGGGACCACGGGGGGGGGATCGGAGCACGGGGGGGGGAATCGGAGCGCGGGAGGGGTGGAACGGAGCGCGGGGGGCGTGGAACGGAGCACGGGGGGGCTGGAATGGAGCACGGGGGGGTGGAACGGAGCACGGGGGGGGTGGATCGGAGTGCGGGGGGGTGATTGGAGCACGGGGGGGTGATTGGAGCACGGGGGGAGCGGGCACGAGCACGGGGGGGAGCGGAGCACTGGACGGAGGGGAGCCGGAGCAGTGTACCGGCCAGATCGGGGGGGTGGGGGGGCGATCGGAGGGGTGGGGTGGGGGCACACTAGTATTTCCAGCCATGGCCGATGATATTTCAGCATCGGCCATGGCTGGATTGTAATATTTCACCCGTTATAATGGGTGAAATATTACAAATCGCTCTGATTGGCAGTTTCACTTTCAACAGCCAATCAGAGCGATCGTAGCCACGAGGGGGTGAAGCCACCCCCCCTGGGCTAAACTACCACTCCCCCTGTCCCTGCAGATCGGGTGAAATGGGAGTTAACCCTTTCACCCGATCTGCAGGGACGCGATCTTTCCATGACGCCGCATAGGCGTCATGGGTCGGAATGGCACCGACTTTCATGACGCCTACGTGGCGTCATGGGTCGGGAAGGGGTTAATGGGCCACACAGGGATAGTTAGGTTAATGCGTTGAGGTGGTAGGCCAATCTGAGCAAATTAGTTTGTAGGGCACGCTTAAAACTGTGGGGATTGGAGATTAATCGTATTAACCTAGGTAGTGCATTCCAAAGAATCGGCGCAACACGTGTAAAGTCTTGGAGACGGGAGTGGGAGGTTCTGATTATTGAGGATGCTAACCTGAGGTCATTAGCGGAGGGCACGGGTAGGGTGGTAGACTGAGACCAGAGAGGAAATGTAGGGTGGTGCTGAGCCATGGAGTGCTTTGTGGATGAGGGTAGTAGTTTTGTACTGGATTCTGGAGTGGATGGGTAGCCAGTGTAATGACTGGCACAGGGTAGAGGCATCGGTGTAACGATTGGTGAGGAATATGATCCTGGCTGCAGCATTCAGGACAGATTGGAGCGGGGAGAGTTTGGTAAGAGGGAGGCCGATTAGTAGAGAGTTACAATAGTCCAGACGAGCATCAATAAGTGAAACAGTAAGAGTTTTTGCAGAGTCGAGAGTAAGAAAAGGGCAAATTCTAGAAATGTTTTTGAGATGTAGATAAGAAGAGCGAGCCAGTGATTGGATGTGGGAGGTGAATGAAAGCTCGGAATCAAGGATGACCCCAAGGCAGCGGGCATGTTGCTTTGGAGTAATGGTGGAACCGCACACGGAGATGGCAATGTCAGACATAGGTAGGTTAGTAGAGGGAGAAAACCCCTTTCTGCCATTAGACGTACTATTCCGTCCATGTGGGGTGGGCTTTACTTCCCAAGGACGGAATAGTACGTCATAGGCGATCGGCCGCGCTCACGGGGGGAGCGCGGCTGATCGCGGCCGCTTATCGCAGCTGACATCCGGCACTATGTGCCAGGAGCGGTCACGGACCGCCCCCAGCACATTAACCCCCAGCACACTGCGATCAAACATGATCGTCATAGGCGATCGGCCGCGCTCACGGGGGGAGCGCGGCTGATCGCGGCCGCTTATCGCAGCTGACATCCGGCACTATGTGCCAGGAGCGGTCACGGACCGCCCCCAGCACATTAACCCCCAGCACACTGCGATCAAACATGATCGCGATGTGCCGGCGGTGCAGGGAAGCATCGCGCAGGGAGGGGGCTCCCTGCGTGCTTCCCTGAGACCCCCGCAGCAACGCGATGTGATCGCGTTGCTCCGGGGGTCTCCTACCTTCCTCCTTGCAGCAAGTCCCGGATCCAAGATGGCTGCGGATCCGGGTCCTGCAGGGAGGGAGGTGGCTTACCAAGTGCCTGCTCAGAGCAGGCACTTGGTAACGCTGCAGCGCTGTTTGACAGATCGGTGATCTGTCAGAGTGCTGTGCAAACTGGCAGATCACCGATCTGTATTGTCCCCCCCTGGGACAAAGTAAAAAAGTTAAAAAAATTTTTTTACAAGTGTGTAAAAAAAATTAAAAAAAAAAATCCTAAATAATGAAAAAAAAAAAAATATTATTCCCATAAATACATTTCTTTATCTAAATAAAAAAAACAAAACAATAAAAGTACACATATTTA
Organism: Ranitomeya imitator; assembly: GCF_032444005.1. NCBI lineage: Eukaryota > Metazoa > Chordata > Amphibia > Anura > Dendrobatidae > Ranitomeya > Ranitomeya imitator. The sequence continues at coordinate 514,523,985 of NC_091285.1, forward strand.
GTATTGCCGCGTCCGTAATGACCCGACCTATAAAACTGGCCCACTAGTTAGCCCCTTCAGTAAACACCGTAAGAAAAAAAAATAAAAACGAGGCAAAAAACAACGCTTTATTATCATACTGCCGAACAAAAAGTGGAATAACACGCGATCAAAAAGACACATATAAATAACCATGGTACCGCTGAAAGCGTCATCTTGTCCCGCAAAAAATGAGCCACCATACAGCAACATCAGCAAAAAAATAAAAAAGTTATAGTCCTCAGAATAAAGCGATGCAAAAATAATTATTTTTTCTATAAAATAGTTTTTATTGTATAAAAGCGCCAAAACATAAAAAAAATGATATAAATGAGGTGTCGCTGTAATCGTACTGACCCGAAGAATAAAACTGCTTTAACAATTTTACCAAACGCGGAATGGTATAAACGCCTCCCCCAAAAGAAATTCATGAATAGCTGGTTTTTGCTAATTCTGCCTCACAAAAATCGGAATAAAAAGCGATCAAAAAATGTCACGTGCCCGAAAGTGTTACCAATAAAAACGTCAACTCGTCACGCAAAAAACAAGACCTCACATGACTCTGTGGACTCAAATATGGAAAAATTATAGCTCTCAAAATGTGGTAACGCAAAAAATATTTTTTGCAATAAAAAGCGTCTTTCAGTGAGTGACGGCTGCCAATCATAAAAATCCGCTAAAAAACCCGCTATAAAAGTAAATCAAACCCCCCTTCATTACCCCCTTTGTTAGGGAAAAATAAAAAAAATTTTAAAAATGTATTTATTTCCATTTTCCCATTAGGGCTAGGGCTAGGGTTAGGGCTAGGGTTAGGGTTAGGGCTAGGGTTAGGGCTAGGGTTAGGGCTAGTGTTAGGGTTAGGGCTAGGGTTAGGGTTAGGGCTAGGGTTAGGGCTAGGGTAGGGTTAGGGCTAGGGTTAGGGCTAGGGTTAGGGTTAGGGCTAGGGTTAGGGCTAGGGTTATGGCTAGGGTTAGGGCTAGGGTTAAGGCTACAGTTAGGGTAAAGGCTACAGTTAGGGTTAAGGCTACAGTTAGGGTTGGGGCTAAAGTTAGGGTTAGGGTTTGGATTACATTTGCGGTTGGGAATAGGGTTGGGATTAGGGTTAGGGGTGTGTCTGGGTTAGAGGTGTGGTTAGGGTTACCGTTAGAATTAGGGTTAGGGGTGTGTTTGGATTAGGGTTTCAGTTATAATTGGGGGTTTCCACTGTTTAGACACATCAGGGGCTCTCCAAACGCGACATGGCGTCCGATCTCAATTCCAGCCAATTCTGCTTTGAAAAAGTAAAACAGTGCTCCTTCCCTTCCGAGCTCTCCCGTGTGCCCAAACAGGGGTTTACCCCAACATATGGGGTATCAGCATACTCAGGACAAATTGGACAACAACTTTTGGGGTCCAATTTCTCCTGTTACCCTTGGGAAAATACAAAACTGGGGGCTAAAAAATAAGTTTTGTGGGAAAAAAAAGATTTTTTAATTTTCACGGCTCTGCGTTATAAAGTGTAGTGAAACACTTGGGGGCTCAAAGTTCTCACAACACATCTAGATAAGTTCGTGGGGGGGTCCAGTTTCCAATATGGGGTCACTTGTGGGGGGTTTCTACTGTTTAGGTACATTAGGGACTCTGCAAACGCAATGTGATGCCTGCAGACCATTCCATCTAAGTCTGCATTCCAAATGGCGCTCCTTCCATTCCGAGCCCTCCCATGCGCCCAAACGATGGTTCCCCCCCACATATGGGGTATCAGCGCACTCAGGACAAATTGGACAACAAATTTTGGGGTCCAATTTCCCCTGTTACCCTCGAGAAAATACAAAACTGGGGGCTAAAAAATAATTTTGGAGGGAATTTTTTTTTTATTTTCACGGCTCTGCGTTAGAAACTGTAGTGAAACACTTGGGGGCTCAAAGTTCTCACAACACATCTAGATAAGTTCCTTTGGGGGTTTAGTTTCCAATATGGGATCACTTGTGGGGGGTTTCTACTGTTTAGGTACATTAGGGGCTCTGCAAACGCAATGTGACACCTGCAGACCATTCCATCTAAGTCTGTATTTCAAATGGCGCTCCTTCCCTTCCGAGCCTTCCCATGCGCCCAAACGGTGGTTCCCCCCCACATATGGGGTATCAGCGCACTCAGGACAAATTGCACAACAAATTTTGGGGTCCAACTTCTCCTGTTACCCTTGGGAAAATACAAAACTAGGGGCTAAAAAATAATTTTTGTGGGAAAAAATTTTTGTTTTATTTTTACGGCTCTGCATTATAAACTTCTGTGAAGCTCTTGGTGGGTCAAAGTGCTCACCACACATCTAGATAAGTTCCTTAGGGGGTCTACTTTCCAAAATGGTGTCACTTGTGGGGGGTTTCAATATTTAGGCACATCAGTGGCTCTCCAAACGCAACATGGCGTCTCATCTCAATTCCTGTGAATTTTGCATTGAAAAGTCAAACGGCGCTCCTTCCCTTCCGAGCTCTCCCATGCGCCCAAACAGTGGTTTACCCCCACATATAGGGTATCAGCGTACTCAGGACAAATTGTACAACAACTTTTTGGTTCCAATTTCTTCTCTTACCATTGGGAAAATAAAAAATCGGGGGCGAAAATATTTTTTTTCACAAAAATTATTTTTTATTTTTACGGTTCTGCATTATAAACTTCTGTGACGCACTTTGTGGGTCACAGTGCTCACCACACCTCTAGATAAGTTCCTTAGGGGGTCTACTTTCCAAAATGGTGTCACTTGTGGGGGGTTTCAATGTTTAGGCACATCAGTGGCTCTTCAAACGCAACATGGCGTCCAATCTCAATTCCTATCAATTTTGCATTGAAAGGTCAAACGGCGCTCCTTCCCTTCCGAGGTCTCCCATGCGCCCAAACAGTGGTTTACCCCCACATATGGGGTATCAGAGTACTCAGGACAAATTGTGCAACAACTTTTTGGTTCCAATTTCTTCTCTTACCATTGGGAAAATAAAAAATTGGGGGCGAAAAGATAATTTTTGTGAAAAAAAAATATTTTTTATTTTTACGGTTCTGCATTATAAACTTCTGTGGAGCACTTGGTGGGTCAAAGTGCTCACCACACCTCTAGATAAGTTCCTTAGGGGGTCTACTTTCCAAAATGGTGTCACTTGTGGGGGGTTTCAATGTTTAGGCACATCAGTGGCTCTCCAAACGCAACATGGCGTCCCATCTCAATTCCAGTCAATTTTGCATTAAAAAGTCAAATGGCACTCCTTCGCTTCCAAGCTCTGTCATGCGCCCAAACAGTGGTTTACCTCCACTTATGGGGTATCGGTGTACTCAGGACAAATTGTACAACAAGGTTTGGGGTCCATTTTCTCCTGTAACTCTTGGCAAAATAAAACAAATTGGAGCTGAAGTAAATTTTTTGTGAAAAAAAGTTAAATGTTAATTTTTATTTAAACATTCCAAAAATTCCTGTGAATCACCTGAAGGGTTAATAAACTTCTTGAATGTGGTTTTGAGAACCTTGAGGGGTGCAGCTTTTAGAATGGTGTCACACTTGGGTATTTTCTATCATATAGACCCCTCAAAATGACTTGAAATGAGATGTGGTCCCTAAAATAAAATGGTGTTGTAAAAATGAGAAATTGCTGGTCAACTTTTAACCCTTATAACTCCCTAACAAAAAAAAATTTTGGTTCCAAAATTGTGCTGATGTAAAGTAGACATGTGGGAAATGTTACTTATTAAGTATTTTGTGTGACATATCTCTGTGATTTAATTGCATAAAAATTCAAAGTTGGAAAATTGCAAAATTTTCAAAATTTTTGCCATGTTTCCGTTTTTTTCACAAATAAACGCAGGTAATATCAAAGAAATTTTACCACTATCATGAAGTACAATATGTCATGAGAAAACAGTGTTAGAATCACCGAGATCCGTTGAAGCGTTCCAGAGTTATAACCTCATAAAGGGACAGTGGTCAGAATTGTAAAAATTGGCCCGGTCCATAACGTGCAAACCACCCTTGGGGGTAAAGGGGTTAAGCAGTGTAGGCTCTCCCACATTAAGCCCTCTACCTTGTGACTCCTGACCTATTGTTTGCAGCTCCACTGCACTATGCACTTTCTCTGTTATTTGCAATTGAAGTTGATTGGAATGGCAATTAGCTGATGTCCATAGGCTTGCCCAGCCTGTCTGTTTTCAGCTTTCTGTGTCCTCACACGGAAGACCTATATGTACCCTGTCAATGATAAGCTGATTTTTAATTATTTTTGTGTTATTTGCATATATGTTTTATGATATAATCCTTTGGGACACGTACTCCGTGTGTCTGTGTAGGAGCTATATATTTTGGAGTGTCCTTGACCAGGTATATGACCTGATTTGTTAACTGACATGTATCAGTGGTTCCTGTTCTGATAATTTGAGAGCAGCATCATGTAGGAGCAGAGACCCTGATTTCAGCGAAGTGTCACTTGCTGGACTGTTTAGTGTAGTTTTTTATAAAATCTGATGCAGCCAGTAAGTCCATCACTGATTTGCAGCTCTCTGCCTATGCATGGTGTACACAGGAAACTGACAATCAGTGGTGGGGGCGGAGATATAAAGAGCTCAGTATTCAGAGAACTGAGAGATTTGCAGCAGATAAAACAGTTTTTAATCAAAACTGCAGCATCAAGTAAAGTAAGTGACACTTTTCTGGAATCATTGTTTCTGCCTCTACAGCATGCGGCTCTAAGATGAGATAGCCAAAACCTAGTGACAGATTCCCTTTAAAGGGAACTTACTAGCTCTCTAAATGGGTTGCTGTGGCAACCCAACAATGGCATCCCCAGTTCTACCATATACAAAAAAGTATTAGACTGGTACACAATGGTAGCTCCATGGGTAGCACTGTACTTTTACAGTACTGGTGTCCTGCATTCAAATCCCACCAACGACAACATCTGCAAGCAGTTTATGTTCTCCCCGTGTTGGTGTAAGGAGGTGGTGAAGAACCTCATTGCTTCCCCTCTCTCTCTTATGTGATACCCTGTTATCCCATGCCCTTGTATTGTGTATTAATGTTATGTACCTGTATGTTACTGTAATCTGTGTATTAGTGTGCTGTGTCTGCAATGTTCCTATGTGTGTTAGGGGCAGGGCCAGCATAGGTTAACTTTGTGGGCTGGACTTTCAGCCTCTTGGGAGCTCCTGCTTCCTCCATAGAGCCCAGGCAGCATGGCCTGAGGAAAGATGTCTATCCCCATCCAAGACAGCAAGGACCCCCGGCTGAGGCAAGTCTAAGCTAGCAAAACCCCAGGAGGGGGGTAGAGACTGCTGCCCAGGACCACGGGCAGTGAAGCAGGCACCGGGACCGTGTGGTCCGCTGAAGGGACTTTAAGTATCCAGATTCTAGTGTATGGACTATCTCCTCTTTCAGTCACCATGGCTGAGATGAGCAGAACTGTGCGAGTGCTCCGCCAAAGAGACTAGAAGTGTCCAGATTCCGGCAAGTGAAGTTTCACTACCTTGGCTTGTGAACGGTGAATGCTGCTGTGGCTGCTACTGATACTGCAGTGACTAGCAATAGGGACAGAGCAGGAACTTGTATTCAATTTACTGCAACTACGTTTCCTACCCTTTTGTACCTTACAAATAAATAATTTCCCTGTTGGATCCTGATTGCCTGGACTGCAGTGACCGAGGAGAAGAGGTAAATCCCTTGGGGCTGCATCCATCCTGTTTACTTCATGTACAAGGTTCCGGGGTGTATACTGACTGTGGCTTAGTTGACTCGGCTGGGACTACCGCCCTGGGCCACCTTGTTACTGATATAGAAGGGTTAATAGTTTGCCTTTGAGTGCCTTTTGCCTTTAATTGCTAGAATTACTAGAATCTGTTGACGCAGTAGTCTGATGGTCTCCTCTTCAAGGAGACTACACTTCTTATCATGTATGTTCTCAATAGTAAGCCACAACATGCTCTGGGTGCGGGAGAAATAAAGGTCAGTAATGGGGTAATGGGGGAGGGCTACATGAATTACATTGAGAGTTACATTTGTTGTAAATAGTATAAAATACTGCATCTTGCTGCATTACAGCAGATAAAAGTGACTTGCTCACAGAATATGTGCGGTGTCCTTTGTCTCGAAGCGTGCTTGTAAAATGACGGGCGTAACCTCCTGATTTGGCCTCACTGGTGATCTGGCATGTCTGATATTGGGTCAGAACGCAAACAGCTACAACAGTTTTGGCACCCAACGTGGGGCTGTGGTAACCAACCTATTCGGAATCCGTATGTAGGAGCTTACTGGGAGATTGGACATGCAAAACACCAGCTGCAGCAAGGTGAGAAATTTTATTCTTACACTCTGTTTTGCATTTGCAATTTCTCTTTTGGATCTCTCCATATCTCTGGATAAAGGCTGCAAACACGGTTCAAAGAACCTACATCACCAGTGAGTTTTGTGTTTTGTCTGTTTATGTCCGTATGAGAGTTGAATAATAGAGTTATAAGATAATAATTATCTGTATTTTCTGTCAATATCCTAATTGGTTGTGTATTTGTGTAGTGTGTAGTACAGAGCTGGGATAGACTCTGTGCAGTGTTGTTGTTTTGGTCATTTTTGGATTGGCAGTACATTATATAAAGCTGTATTTTGTATAGGGCTGTGGTTTTTGTTGTTTGGCCTTAAAGTGCTTTCAGAGTGTCAGTGGACACTGCTGCAGTTTTTTTATATAGAGTTGTGTTAATTCCAAAGTGCAAAATAGGCAGGCTGTGTGAACCTTGTATGTATGTCTATGAGAACCTCTGAATGAGATGAGAGGTGAGTAAATGAGTATAAGGGATAAATCCCTCCCTGATTGATGAGGGGTTCTGTTAGGTGTGGTTCTCTGTATGTGACAGAAGACATTATTCAACTCAATTTGAGCTGAATTAGGTGGAATGATTGAGATAAGGGATTTTCTTCTTGTAAGAATCAACTGAAAAGTGAAAGGAAAAAGAAAAAAAAACAATCCCTGAAGGAGAACGTATGAATGAATGAATGGTAACATCAAGTATCATTACTTTTCTAACTGTTGTTGAGGGTCCAGGATGGATGAGTTGTGGATATTTTTAATGTACATTTAATTTACATCTGAGATTCAGTGAAACCCGTGTTATGTGTGGTTTGACATTGGATAGGTTTCTATATGTGTTTTGGCCGAACGCGGTCAGAATCAGCTTATTCAAGTTGTGCAGTGATCTGCCTGTATAGAGAAACTGTTTTTAATTCCGAGAGGATGAATGTTTTGTAGGGATTAAGTCTGAAAACTGCTGCATTCTGTTTCTGTGTGAAAGACACTAAGCTCTTATCTGTGCTGAGTGCCAGAGGAAGGGGGCATGGAGCTGCTCACAAGATTCTCTGAATATTCTATCCTTGGTGTAGTACGTGCTGGGAGATTTGTGTTTAAAACAATAGTACTGTATGTATTGAAGTAGAAAAAAAATATTGTAAGTTGAAGTTGGTCGTTGAAAGTAAAAGAACTGTGCCTATTTTAGAGGAAATTTGTGTGATTGAAAGATTGGAAAAAGATTTACTTGCTTCAAGTTGAGTGATTGATATAGCAAATTGAGGATCAAAGGAGGAGGTAGCCAACTGCACTGCTGATGTAGTAGGCCTAACACATCTGGGCCTTCTTGCTACAGTCAGCTGGTTTTTGTTACGGGTCAGAGGTGGTTTAGCCTTCCCGTCCATGGAGCTGAGCTGGAGGGTTAGAGGCCCAACACATCTGGGCCTTCCTTTTCTAGCCAGTTGATCTAGCGGGTCAGAGGTGGTTTAACCTTCCTGCTAAATCTTGACACTCGCTCTGACTTGCTACGTGTGGCCACCCGTAGATGGTAAGGCACACTAAAAAGGGCATTTGCAGAATAAAGGTGAGTTGTCTGAGTGAATAAGTTGAAACCATGGGCAACTTGTTCTGTGTGCAGTCAGGGACCCCAATTGTTGTGAATTCCGCTCTTGGGCTCCCTCCGGTGGTTGTAAGTGGCACTTTTGTGAGTTCTGCTCTTGGGCTCCCTCTTGTGGTTTCTAGTGGTATGGCTGCTCCTTAGAGTTAGCTGTCATCAGCTGCCTCCACTTATCGTCTCTTCTGCTCGGCTATTTAGGCCTGGCTGTTCCTTCAGCCAGTGCCACTTGTAAATGGTTCCTGGTTGGATTCACATCTCTTTGGATTTCCCTGTTATCCTGACCAGTTCAGCAAAGCTAAGTTTTTGCTTGCGCTTTTCTGTTCACAGATTGTGGACTTATCCGTTCAGTGCTTTCTATGTTTGTCCAGCGTTATCAGTATGAAGTAATTCTGTCTTGCTGGAAGCTCTGGGAAGCAGATTTACCCTCCACACCTTTAGTCAGGTGTGGAGATGTTTTTTGTAAGCTCTGCGTGGATTTTTGTAGTGTTTTATACTGACCGCACAGTATTCCATCCTGTCCTATCTATCAAGCTAGACTGGCCTCCTGTGCTCATCCTGGTTTCATTCTTTGTATGTCTTTTTCCTCTCCACTCACAGTCATTATTTGTGGGGGGCTAATCTATCCTTTGGGGATTTTCTCTGAGGCAAGATAGTTTTCCTGCTTCTGTCTTTAGGGGTAGTTAGCTCTTAGGCTGTGACGAGATGCCTAGGGAGAGTTAGGAGCATTCCACGGCTACTTCTAGTGTTGTGTTGAGCTTAGGGACTGCGGTCAGTACAGTTACCACTTCCCTCAGAGCTCGTTCCATGTTGCTCCTAGACCACCGCATCATAACACCCAATGGGATCCAGAACCGCTATACAGATTGAAAAAGGAAGCAGTGAAAGATGTGGGACCAATATTGAAAAAGGCAAAAATGCCAGTGTGTGGATGTTTGGATGTTCAAAAAGGACAGTGTTCTGGATCACTGCGTTGAGAAACACGTGATGGTGTCTCCGCGGTGTTGGATGTTTTGATCTCCCCGAGATCATTCATCCTTAAATAAAAATAGTCCTTTTACTAGGCACTGCTCCTAATAGCCAGTTTCCTACTCCACACTGATGAGGGGCAAATACCCCGAAACAGCTGTCTGTGGATGGATACCATGTTTTGGCATAGGTGGTTTTCCTTTATGGATGCTGTCCTTCCCGTGGTTGTTCCTTCCCGGTGAAAGACCTGGCTATTTATTGCTTGCATTGAGAAACACGTGATGGTGTCTCTGCGGCTTTTCTACATGGATGTACAAAAAGGCACAGACAAGGGAGGAAAATAGCAAGTGAATAAATGGTGTCTGAGAGAGTGCAGCAGGACGGAAGTAAGGTGTATTATGAATGTTTTGATGCTCAAAAGTCCGACTATGACCGACACATTACTGCTACGTCATACCTTTGTATAACCAGAGACCCAGACAAGACAGATGGACTTGTAAACACTGTGGTCAGACAAATCCAGACTGGAGAAATACTTGTATAATCTGTGCTGCAACCCGACCTAGGTGAATTGCACTGAATCCTGTCCAGACAAGATCACATGTCCCTATATTAGGGACACAAATGGCTTTTTGGATAAGCTGAGTACTATTCCTGTGGGTACTTCGACTTTTTTGGTATCTTTTGACGTCGTGTCATTGTACACATCTATTGAACACGAAAGGGGTCTGAATGCTGTCGGTGTGGCGCTGTCGGGCTCGGGCGTGCCCCCGGATTGTGCACAGTTGGTCCTCACACTGTTGGAGTTCATCCTCAGGAGGAACTTTTTCCTCTTTGGGGATGATTACTACCAGCAGTTACGGGGTACCGCCATGGGGTCCAATGTGGCCCCCACGCATGCTAACATCTATATGGCGGTACTCGAGGACCAACATGTGTACAGATCCACCTTCTGGCGTCACGTCCGGGCTTGGTGGCGCTACATCGACGTCATTTTTTGTATATGGGAAGGGACCCAGGAGGACCTTCTTGACTTTTTGGTAGAACTCAATAATGTGCACCCAGAATTGAAATTTACCATGACACATTCGATGGATAGGGTACAATTCTTGGACACTATGGTCTATAAGCAAGATGGTCAACTTTGGACCGATTTGTATACGAAGGTAACTGACAGGAATAGTCTTTTGTGCTATGATAGTTACCACCCCAGAAGGATGATGGATTCATTACCCTGGAGCCAGTTAATTCGGGTACGCAGGATAGTCACAGACACTGAGGTCTGTGACAAAAGATTGGACGAAATGTGTGAGAAATTTATACGGAGAGGGTATCCAAAGGTGAAAGTGATGGGCCATAGGGATAAGGCGACTAAACTATCTGAAGGTCATTTGCAAATCCATAGAACAAGGGTCAAACAGAAACGTGTACCATTTGTCTCCACATATTGTCCAGCCAGTAATGGCATTGCTAATATTTTAAACAGACATTGGGGGATATTACATAAAGGTTTGCCTCATATCCAAGACTTCTGTTCACGTCCCATTCTTTCATACAGACGGGGGCGTAATCTTAAAGATCGATTGGTGAAGTCAGATATTGGGACAGAGAAGGTTGCTGGCCAGAGGACTTTGTATCCTCCTCGGATGGGCAATTTTCCCTGTCTCAATTGTGCCTGTTGTGGCAATATGCTTAAAGGTGACAGCTTTTTCCATCCTCGAAACGGTAAAAAATTTCTGATAAAAGAACGTTACACATGCTCTTCGAAATTCGTTATTTATCTAATAGTGTGTCCATGTGGACTTATGTACGTTGGTGAAACAACGATGGAAGTGAGAGCACGGATAAGTAAGCATAAGAGCACAATAAGAACAAACCTACATGATTTACCAATCCCTAAGCATTTCAGTGAATGTAGACTGTTATGGCCGGCAATCAGGCAACACAGTGTGCAGTAATCAGCGCACATACAGAGATCTGGCAATAACCAAAAACAATAGGACGAGCTCTGAGACGTGGAATCTCTGTAGACTGCAGTACCTGATCTATCCTCACACAACTATAAGCAGCAGTGGATTGCGCCTATCACTACCTATGCAACTCGGCACTGCCTGAGAAAGCTGACTAGCCTGAAGATAGAAATACAAGCCTGACTTACCTCTGAGAAATACCCCAAAGGAATAGGCAGCCCCCCACATATAATGACTGTTAGCAAGATGAAAAGACAAACGTAGGAATGAAATAGATTCAGCAAAGTGAGGCCCGATATTCTAGACAGAGCGAGGATAGCAAAGAGAACTATGCAGTCTACAAAAAACCCTAAAACGAAAACCACGCAAAGGGGCAAAAAGACCCACCGTGCCGAACTAACAGCACGGCGGTGCACCCCTTTGCTTCTCAGAGCTTCCAGCAAAAGTTAATAGCAAGCTGGACAGAAAAAACAGAAAACAAACTAGAAGCACTTATCTAGCAGAGCAGCAGGCCCAAGGAAAGATGCAGTAGCTCAGATCCAACACTGGAACATTGACAAGGAGCAAGGAAGACAGACTCAGGTGGAGCTAAATAGCAAGGCAGCCAACGAGCTCACCAAAACACCTGAGGGAGGAAGCCCAGAGACTGCAATACCACTTGTGACCACAGAAGTGAACTCAGCCACAGAATTCACAACAGTACCCCCCCCTTGAGGAGGGGTCACCGAACCCTCATCAGAACCCCCAGGCCGACCAGGATGAGCCACATGAAAGGCACGAACAAGATCTGGGGCATGGACATCAGAGGCAAAAACCCAGGAATTATCTTCCTGAGCATAACCCTTCCATTTGACCAGATACTGGAGTTTCCGTCTAGAGACACGAGAATCCAAAATCTTCTCCACAATATACTCCAATTCCCCCTCCACCAAAACAGGGGCAGGAGGCTCCACAGATCGAACCATAGGTGCCACGTATCTCCTCAACAACGACCTATGGAATACGTTATGTATGGAAAAGGAGTCTGGGAGGGTCAGACGAAAAGACACCGGATTGAGAATCTCAGAAATCCTATACGGACCAATAAAACGAGGTTTAAATTTAGGAGAGGAAACTTTCATAGGAATATGACGAGAAGATAACCAAACCAGATCCCCAACACGAAGTCGGGGTCCCACACGGCGTCTGCGATTAGCGAAAAGCTGAGCCTTCTCCTGGGACAAGGTCAAATTGTCCACTACCTGAGTCCAGATCTGCTGCAACCTGTCCACCACAGAATCCACACCAGGACAGTCCGAAGACTCAACCTGTCCTGAAGAGAAACGAGGATGGAACCCAGAATTGCAGAAAAATGGAGAGACCAAGGTAGCCGAGCTGGCCCGATTATTAAGGGCGAACTCAGCCAACGGCAAAAATGACACCCAATCATCCTGGTCAGCGGAAACAAAACATCTCAGATATGTTTCCAAGGTCTGATTGGTTCGTTCGGTCTGGCCATTAGTCTGAGGATGGAAGGCCGAGGAGAAAGATAGGTCAATGCCCATCCTACCACAAAAGGCTCGCCAGAACCTCGAGACAAACTGGGAACCTCTGTCAGAAACAATATTCTCAGGAATGCCATGTAAACGAACCACATGCTGGAAGAACAAAGGCACCAAATCTGAGGAGGAAGGCAATTTAACCAAGGGCACCAGATGGACCATTTTAGAAAAGCGATCACAGACCACCCAAATGACCGACATTTTTTGAGAAACGGGAAGGTCAGAAATGAAATCCATCGAAATATGTGTCCAAGGCCTCTTCGGGACCGGCAAGGGCAAAAGCAACCCACTGGCACGTGAACAGCAGGGCTTAGCCCTAGCACAAATTCCACAGGACTGCACAAAAGCACGCACATCCCGTGACAGAGATGGCCACCAGAAGGATCTTGCAACCAACTCCCTGGTACCAAAGATTCCTGGATGACCGGCCAGCACCGAACAATGAAGTTCAGAGATAACTTTACTAGTCCACCTATCAGGGACGAACAGTTTCTCGGCCGGACAACGATCAGGTTTATTAGCCTGAAATTTCTGCAACACTCTCCGCAAATCAGGGGAGATGGCAGACACAATGACTCCTTCCTTGAGGATACTCGCCGGCTCAGATAACCCCGGAGAGTCGGGCACAAAACTCCTAGACAGAGCATCCGCCTTCACATTTTTAGAGCCCGGAAGGTATGAAATCACAAAATCAAAACGAGCAAAAAATAACGACCAACGGGCCTGTCTAGGATTCAAGCGCTTGGCAGACTCAAGATAAGTAAGGTTCTCATGATCAGTCAATACCACCACGCGATGCTTAGCACCCTCAAGCCAATGACGCCACTCCTCGAATGCCCACTTCATGGCCAGCAACTCTCGGTTGCCCACATCATAATTACGCTCAGCAGCAGAAAATTTCCTGGAAAAGAAAGCACATGGTTTGAACACTGAGCAACCAGAACCTCTCTGTGACAAAACCGCCCCTGCACCAATCTCAGAAGCATCAACCTCGACCTGGAACGGAAGAGAAACATCAGGTTGACACAACACAGGGGCACAGCAAAAACGACGCTTCAACTCCTGAAAAGCTTCCACGGCAGCAGAAGACCAATTAACCAAATCAGCACCCTTCTTGGTCAAATCGGTCAATGGTCTGGCAATGCTAGAAAAATTACAGATGAAGCGACGATAAAAATTAGCAAAGCCCAGGAATTTCTGCAGACTTTTTAGAGATGTCGGCTGAGTCCAATCCTGGATGGCCTGAACCTTAACCGGATCCATCTCGATAGTAGAAGGGGAAAAGATGAACCCCAAAAATGAAACTTTCTGCACACCGAAGAGACACTTTGATCCCTTCACGAACAAGGAATTAGCACGCAGTACCTGGAAAACCATTCTGACTTGCTTCACATGAGACTCCCAATCATCTGAGAAGATCAAAATGTCATCCAAGTAAACAATCAAGAATTTATCCAGATACTCACGGAAAATGTCATGCATAAAAGACTGAAAAACAGATGGAGCATTGGCAAGTCCGAACAGCATCACCAGATACTCAAAATGACCCTCGGGCGTATTAAATGCCGTTTTCCATTCATCTCCCTGCCTGATTCTCACCAGATTATACGCACCACGAAGATCAATCTTAGTAAACCAACTAGCCCCCTTAATCCGAGCAAACAAGTCAGAAATCAATGGCAAGGGATACTGAAACTTAACAGTGATCTTATTAAGAAGGCGGTAATCAATACACGGTCTTAGCGAACCATCCTTCTTGGCTACAAAAAAGAACCCTGCTCCCAATGGTGACGACGATGGGCGAATATGTCCCTTCTCCAGGGACTCCTTCACATAACTGCGCATAGCGGTGTGTTCAGGTACGGACAAATTAAATAAACGACCCTTAGGGAATTTACTACCAGGAATCAAATCGATAGCACAATCACAATTCCTATGCGGAGGTAGGGCATCAGACTTGGACTCTTCAAATACATCCTGAAAGTCCGACAAGAACTCTGGGATGTCAGAAGGAATGGATGACGAAATAAACAAAAATGGAACATCACCATGTACTCCCTGACAACCCCAGCTGGTTACCGACATAGAGTTCCAATCCAATACTGGATTATGGGTTTGTAGCCATGGCAACCCCAACACGACCACATCATGCAAATTATGCAGTACCAGAAAGCGAATAACTTCCTGATGTGCAGGAGCCATGCACATGGTCAGCTGGGCCCAGTACTGAGGCTTATTCTTGGCCAAAGGTGTAGCATCAATTCCTCTCAACGGAATAGGACACCGCAAAGGCTCCAAGAAAAATCCACAACGTTTAGCATAATCCAAATCCATCAGATTCAGGGCAGCGCCTGAATCCACAAACGCCATGACAGAATACGATGACAAAGAGCACATTAAGGTAATGGACAAAAGGAATTTGGACTGTACAGTACCAATAACGGCAGAGCTATCGAACCGCCTAGTGCGTTTAGGACAATTAGAAATAGAATGAGTAGAATCACCACAATAGAAACACAGTCTGTTCAGACGTCTGTGTTCTTGCCGTTCTACTTTAGTCATAGTCCTGTCGCACTGCATAGGCTCAGGTTTACTCTCAGACAATACCGCCAGATGGTGCACAGATTTACGCTCGCGCAAGCGACGACCGATCTGAATGGCCAAGGACATAGACTCATTCAAACCAGCAGGCATAGGAAATCCCACCATTACATCCTTAAGAGCTTCAGAGAGACCCTTTCTGAACAAAGCCGCTAGTGCAGATTCATTCCACAGAGTGAGTACTGACCACTTCCTAAATTTCTGACAATATACTTCTACATCATCCTGACCCTGGCATAAAGCCAGCAGATTTTTCTCAGCCTGATCCACTGAATTAGGCTCATCGTAAAGCAATCCCAGCGCCTGGAAAAATGCATCAACATTACTCAATGCAGAATCTCCTGGTGCAAGAGAAAACGCCCAGTCCTGTGGGTCGCCGCGCAAAAAAGAAATAATAATCAAAACCTGTTGAATAGGATTACCAGAAGAATGAGGTTTCAAGGCCAAAAATAGCTTACAATTATTTCTGAAGCTCAGGAACTTAGTTCTGTCACCAAAAAACAAATCAGGAATCGGAATTCTTGGTTCTAGCATCGATTTCTGATCAATAGTATCTTGAATCTTTTGTACATTTACAACGAGATTATCCATTGAGGAGCACAGAGCCTGAATATCCATGTCCACAGCTGTGTCCTGAAGCACTCTAATGTCTAGGGGAAAAAAAAGACTGAAGACAGAGCTAAGAAAAAAAAATGATGTCAGGATTTCTTTTTTCCCTCTATTGGGAATCATTGGTGTGGCTCCTTGTACTGTTATGGCCGGCAATCAGGCAACACAGTGTGCAGTAATCAGCGCACATACAGAGATCTGGCAATAACCAAAAACAATAGGACGAGCTCTGAGACGTGGAATCTCTGTAGACTGCAGTACCTGATCTATCCTCACACAACTATAAGCAGCAGTGGATTGCGCCTATCACTACCTATGCAACTCGGCACTGCCTGAGGAGCTGACTAGCCTGAAGATAGAAATACAAGCCTGACTTACCTCAGAGAAATACCCCAAAGGAATAGGCAGCCCCCCACATATAATGACTGTTAGCAAGATGAAAAGACAAACGTAGGAATGAAATAGATTCAGCAAAGTGAGGCCCGATATTCTAGACAGAGCGAGGATAGCAAAGAGAACTATGCAGTCTACAAAAAACCCTAAAACGAAAACCACGCAAAGGGGCAAAAAGACCCACCGTGCCGAACTAACAGCACGGCGGTGCACCCCTTTGCTTCTCAGAGCTTCCAGCAAAAGTTAATAGCAAGCTGGACAGAAAAAACAGAAAACAAACTAGAAGCACTTATCTAGCAGAGCAGCAGGCCCAAGGAAAGATGCAGTAGCTCAGATCCAACACTGGAACATTGACAAGGAGCAAGGAAGACAGACTCAGGTGGAGCTAAATAGCAAGGCAGCCAACGAGCTCACCAAAACACCTGAGGGAGGAAGCCCAGAGACTGCAATACCACTTGTGACCACAGAAGTGAACTCAGCCACAGAATTCACAACAGTAGACACTCTATCAACCAATTGCGTTTTAGGGTCATTGATGGGGTCCCTACTTTGAGGAGAGGGGGTGATAGGACACTTAAATTGAAACAGAAGGAGTTGAGGTGGATCTCGGTATTGGAGACGCTACAGCCTAAAGGGCTGAATGTAGATTATAATTTACAGATATGTATGTCCTGATCCTGACAATATAGATGCCACAGCCTGATAGGCTATATGTGGATTTAGCTTCTACCAGTATATATGTCTTGACTCCCCTGACTTGCTCCTCTAGTGTGTCCACTTCTGTGTATTTTTAATTATGTGCTATGTTCATTTTAATCATGTACTGTTATTATATTATTTTTTTTGTTTTACAGAACACTTGGGATTTTACATACAAGGAACAGATGGAGGATATGGAGTAATAAAATTTTTTTTTAATCTCCCCTTGTTTTATTTTCCAGCCTAAATGTCATTTTCCCCTTCTTTTTTCCCCCTTTTTCTCCTTTTGTTCCTCCTTGTAGTCCTTGTCTGCCAAATCGCCTTGTGATTGATATATTTCTCATGCTGAGAGGGCAGTTGCCATGGATTTGGCTGAGTCCGCGTCCTCTCCGTGAGCGAAGGCTCAGTGCGGCATGTGGGCGTGCTGGAAATGCTGGCGTTCATTCGCTATGGCATCTCCGTGCCGATCATGTGACTGCTTACTGAGTCCTGTATCTCCGGCGATGACGCTTGGCCTGTGACGCTTGGCGCGTGCGCGGTGGGCTACACCTAGAGGCGGTCACATGATCGCCAGTGTGGTGTGTCCTGTGCGCGTGCGCTG
This sequence comes from Ranitomeya imitator, assembly GCF_032444005.1. Classification (NCBI taxonomy): domain Eukaryota; kingdom Metazoa; phylum Chordata; class Amphibia; order Anura; family Dendrobatidae; genus Ranitomeya; species Ranitomeya imitator. Next base: position 514,541,285 of record NC_091285.1, read on the forward strand.
GCGTCTTAAGGACACCTCTCTGTAGGTAGATGGTGACTGGTTATATACGGTTTGTGCGCCTTTTTCCCCAGCAAATAGCGATCGGACAAGCAATATGAGGACATGAATGACATCTGGTGATTGGTGGAAATATCTCCATGGTAACGGAGTAGCTAAAACAGCGATTGGGCCGTGAACTGATGTCATGTTTCCTGTGTTTTCTTTTCTGTTTTCTTTTGTGTATTATTGATAATAGTTATGTGGTATAGCTGTAACTGGTTGTTAGTTTAGTAACATCATATGATGTAAGAAATATGAGCACGTATTATGTGATTTTATGGAAATGTAATAAAGGCCGCCCCTTGATGGTGATTGGTGCCCATGCAGGCTCCACACTATTTAAGATGGCCACTTTTGATATATTGTATACTTGACAAAGGCCACTCCGGCCGAAACGTTGTACTTCTATGATGGCAGAATAAAGATCGTGTTGGATATTATTCACCTGGTATGGACGCTGCTCTTTTCTCTTCTTCCAAGATCACATGTAGTGACATAAGAAGCCGACACAGGATAGTGGAGACATTGACTTTTTGGGGGTAAGCTGACAGTAATCCTTTTGGGAAGGAGCTGTAGAACAGCATGTCATGTCACCCCCAACCGGTCATCTAGTCACCCCCACCACCAGAGAACCAACCACATCAGGTAGGGTAAGACAAATACAGGAGTATTATCCCTGAAGGCCCTCTGACTAGCTAGCTACGCTAAAACAATTGGCTGACCCTGAGAACCAACCTTTCCCATTTTACAGACAAATAAAGACAATATGATGGACATATAAGTACACCTGGGCAGACCTAGAGAGTTGGTGAGCACAAAAGCAGGTGACGTACTAGGACGCAAATTAAGACTTTTACAGATGTGACAAAAGGAGAGAGTGTAGAGATGTACTTTGGGCGGTTACAGCTGAAATGGGCAGACATGGGGTACAGTCCCATAAACCCCCTCGATGTTAAAATATTGGTAAATACATTCATTGACGGTATGACAAAAGGCTTACGAGACGCAGTACAGACAGCCAGACCTGAATGGAGAAATGTAGATCCAAAGACCTCCTGAAGGTTGCTAAAGGAGTTGAACAAACTAGAACAATAAGACGACGTGTCATGTATGCTGGAGTACAAGGAAAACAGTAGAGACGTAGTAAGGGACCTAAGGACATAGAAACAGTGAAGTGCTGGAATTGTGGAGAAAATGGACACTCAGACCAATCTTCCACCTCCTTCACCTTCAGACTAGGAAACTGACAACCCAGTGACAAATGTGTGCCCTGTTCTTGTCCCCTCCGGACCTGGTCCTGCCTTGATGACCACCATACCAATGTCGGGAGGGAAGGAGACCGAATTCTTGATTGACACTGGGGCAGCCGGGACTGTGGTACACAAAGACTTGATAATGCCAGACATGATGATTACTGACGAGACTGTGGAATGTGTGAGGGGAGAGGGACAAGCGACTGAAGCCCCTATGACTAAACAAATAAGACTAGAATCATGAGACAGCCAAGAGGTGCTTACAAACTTATTGTTAGTGACAATACCCCTATGAATTAGCTGGGAGCAGAGTTGAGTGCTGTCTAGGCACTAGTAGTGTATAATCCAGATGATTCGTCAAACTCAATCTGACAGGTGCCCCCCCCCGTATCAAAGTGTGTAACCCCTCCCCTCCTCCTGTCAGCCAGCTGTCCCTCCTTGTTTGACCTCCCCTTTTGATATAGTTTGATATTATTCCCGTATTTGTTTTATATAGTTTTATATAGTTTGATATTATTCCCGTATTAGTTTTATATTAGATTTTATACGTAGCTCGAGCTTGATTCTGTAAGCTGTGTTTTATTCACAGTGTACACATATAGTGCAGAACTTTGTTTTATAACACAACCAGCTGTTTATTTGTGTCTCTACTGACCATTAACTAAATGATGGTCACCTTATTTACACAAACAGAAAAGACAGATTTTCTGTTTGTGCCTGTAGATGTTATCTGAGGGTCATTTGCCGGGCAGTGTGTTTTATTTATGTTTTTATAACGCACCATGTTTGATATTGTTAATTTGATTCTGGGATAACACATGTTTAATGTCTCAGGCTTATTTTTGTACAAATCCAGGCTGTTTGCTGATCGATTTTTTGTATTTGCTTTCACTTTGTGGCTGTAGTTGTTATCTGAGGGGTCATTTGTTTTTGTATTCGCTTTCTCTTTGTGCCTGCAGAGGTTATCTGAGGGTCATTTGTTTTTGTATTCGCTTTCTCTTTGTCCCTGTAGGTGTTATCTGAGGGTCAGTGGTTTATAAGCAGTGTGTTTTATAGGAATATAAAACCAAAGACACGTTATTGTAAAATTTAAAAAGATTTTATTTCTCACAATAAAACAACATCTCAAAGACATTTCAATACTATAAAAATTCTTACAGAATATAAAAAGTAAAAACATTAAATAGTACAATGAATATACATCATTACACTTCTTACAAAATAATTAATATAGCGTTACAAGGCGTGACCATCATTTATCCAGTACATTCTTTACGTCGTGAGCCACATGGTTTGTAGCATCGGTAGAGACCTTTTTTTAGGTAGCAGAGTTCCGCGTGTGGTACCTAATGACGGGGAATGTAAAGATTGAATTGTACGGTGCGCCGTAGCTAACTTCAGCGGTGTAGATACAGAGCGTGTCTCACTGTTGGTAATTTTTAATTAATCTAAAAGCTTCCTAGTAGTGGGGTTGCCCACAATTGTAGACGGCATATTTAGCTCGGCCATAGCATGCATAAATGAATCCCAACCCGGTGGTAAATTTCTACTGTTCAGAGCATGGCTCTGCGTTGTACTACGTACCAAATCCAGAAAGTTAGACCCTGGTATTACGGATCCTTTGAAAATAAATTCAGCATTATTATTCCATGCTGTAACATTTTTATTCTGCAGCAGCCTGTTTAGTAAAAATTCAGCATTCTTTTTATATCTTTGGTTTATATGGCCGACAATTTCAGTGATCTCATGATTTTTATCAGAGTCGGTATTTGGCAATTGTTGCTGACCAGGATCAGGAGTGCTAACGAGATTTAAAGCCGTTACTTCTTTTGAGCTGTGTCGTGTATGTACCAAGTAGCGTTGTAGCACAGAGCTATACATTTTAATTTTCACATCATCGGGAATGTCACGACGCTGTAAAATGTCGCTAATTTCACCATCAAGGCGTCGAATAACACTGTCGCGTATGTTATCTGTAGTACCGTGTCTTAGTTTGTCTAGCTCCTGTTTGGGGACTAGATACATTTTCGCTGCATGTTCCATTATCTTCCGGCGATCAGGCTTGTTATTATTGGAATTGCAAAAGCTAAAAGAGGGCCGATAAACCCGCCGGCCTGTTTTAGTAGTCGCTTCTTTTTCTTTATGGGCTGAGATCTGTCGCTCAGGGTTCTTATAGCTTTACGCCACTTCTTTAATATACCTTTTTGGCGCTCTTTCAGCGGAATCCTGCCTTTTAAGATATTTAAAGCAATCTCGCCTATGGCTGTAATTAAATCATTGCTTGCATCGCGCAAAATAGACTTTCTGACAGCGGGTGTTGCTTTCACTAGGGTTTTTAAGAGAGCCCAGTTACGCCGGAGCCTCTCAGACATCTTTACAGCACAACGCACACAGCATAGAATGTCTGATACCGGGTAAAATTCACTTTTTAGAAGTGTTTTTCTTTTGAACATAGACAGCGGGCAACGCGGGTGGAAACAACCCAGTCCTTAAACGCAGATCCTCAGGCGTATTAGCTCTCAAATCTACAAGCAAATACCCGTAAGGCTCCCGCGTGGCATCCTCAAAAGCTTCTAGGAAAAAACGTGTTTTTCCGGGATACAGCTGACGAGCTAGAGTTAAAATTTGTAATTTATCTCGGGGGTTATTAAAAAGCATCATGTACTTTGTGTTTAAATTTATCGTACGGCTTTTCTTGCTCTGACAAAATATGTTTTGCACCAGGTAGAAAATGCTGAGATTTCTGTGGTGCACATACTTGGTAAAGGCTTTTTCTATCTCACAATTCTCACTAGCACTCTCCATGAGATCATCAACAATCGCCAAATTCACCTTCTCCGGTGGGAATAATTCGTCATCTACGAATGTATTCGGCAGACCCTCCACAAATCTGGCGTGGGGAAAAGAGAGAGAGATTTCATCATATAGTTTTTGCCAACATGAATAAAACCATACAATATTATCAGGTTTCTGAGAAAAATTAGATTCAATATTATATAGCAGCTGTTTTACAAAATAGCTTTTTCCAGAATTAGACGGGCCTGCTAGAATGCAAGAGAATGGGTGCTGCAGACGCGTATCCATCACAATACTCGACTAATATCCAAAAGGTAATGTTGTGAAATCGTCTAATAGTCACCGCTTTGTATAAACGCACTTTTGTGTTTTGCGTAATGGCCTTGTTTCAATATCCCAGTACTTTTTATTTCTCACAATGGACGCCTGCTGTACGACAATACGTTTCTGAGTTTCTGCGGCAGAATTGCGCGGGTAGTCCAGAACTAGATCTTTCAGACTGTTGAAATTAATAGATTGAGAGTTACCAACATTTAGTGTTATCCCCTTAACTTTTAAGACAGTTTTACCGGTGTTGAGTTTGTAGCCGTAAGTTTTGGGGCCCGCAGATACAAATTCTGTGATGTGTGTACCATCGGGTATTTCACTGGTCAGCTCCCCCAGGTAATCGCCTAAAGGCGGTTGCCACTCACCAGCTCTCTGTACAAAAATAACTGAATCTGTGTCATGATAAAGGCACCGCTCCTGCAGCCGGTCCAGCAGCGAATAGAGCTCTAACCGAGCATACGCTGTTGTAAAACACGCTATAAAAATGTTTGTGTTTTTGTTGTGTGTGTTGTGGCCTTTTGCATATTTCCAGTTAACGGTTGCGGTGTCATCAGCAAGGAAATGTAACATCGAAATGTCATAGTAAGGCAGGAACAAATACTTAAAAAGCTCATCTGGATCCCTAACAATGCTGGTACATGATAGATTAGCAAACTTTCCCCATAAAGAATTTAAGAAAAGCTTGGAGATCTGTCGTTTAGCAGGATTGACAGCTATATTTTCAGGCCGTAATTGGACACCTTTTTCAAGAAAAGAGTCAATGTACTGTCGTTTCTTGGCGTCATCAGTACACCAGCTAGGATAACCAGAGGCTTCCTGCTTATCCCTAAGATGTAATTTAATGTAAGGCGCAAACAGATCATCAGTGGTTTTAGGAAAATGCCATATTTCATAGATGTGGGCGATCCGATACCCTTTTTCTATAGCCATCTCGAGCTCTATAGTGCACCAGGTGCCTGTCAGCGCCCGTTCTTCATCACTGTGGGCACAGATATCTGTCTGGGAATATGCAGCGCATGTGTAGCAAAGGGGAAACATTAATTTTTTGTTGAGTTTTACCGGTAGAACTGGAAAAAATAAATCTCTCGGCGGGTAGACCTTGACTCTAGCAATGCCAAAGTATTTTTTAATGAATCCAAAATTGTCATAGATGATGTCTGGATTGCCTACAGGGTATGTTTTAGTTTTGTTTACAAAGGGGTACAGACTGGTGAAGTCCTAGTAGTGTAAAGTCTCCCCTTCTTCCAGATGGTGATAGAGCTTAATGGCGTTAGTTCGCCCGCCATAAAGCGCATCACGGGGGTCTAAAGGAACGGGGAATTCCATCTGGCGGAGAAATGCTTGAAGATTAGAATCATTTTCAACCATTTCATTCCACTCATGCTCCCACATCAGTCTTACTGTGTACCCGCAGCACTGTAAGTAACGCTTTTTAGCTAAAAAGGTGTAATATAACTGGCCGTAGGACGTACTTGTGACCTTATTTGTGTCATTTTCATTATAGCACACGGGGCATCCGTGGTAAAAACACCCCTGAAATTCAAAGGCTATGTGCTGGCCGCTAACATAGGCATAACCATCTAGAAAATACTTCCCGACCTGTTTTTCACCGCCTCTCAAAGCGTGCTGTATGTCGATGTTTTCGGAGTGGGCTACATACATGAGCCACTGTATAGCGGGTGTCGAGTAGCGCTTTTTTGCCTTGTGATAATTATCACCAGGTAAAATGGCGATTATCTTTTTTGGAAGAAATTTAAACTGGTACATTGTCATACACACCGAGGCCAGGGTGATGAGCTGAAAAGGATCAACACATCTGCTCACTACAATCGTTTGCTTTTGACGCTTACAGTATTTTTTAACATTTTTCTGCGTCATCTGCATAATACGCTCTCTATAGATCTCGCAGGCGTGTCTCAAAATTTCAACATCTTGTTTGCAATAAGATTTTAGCTCGGCCTTGAAGTCAAAAGTTGTATTTACCTGTGTCTCATACCACTCCAGGAACTCTACCTTCTCACCAGCTGACATGTACTCAGCCTCATAATATTTTACATCAGGTATGGGGCCTACATAGTTTTGGTTTTCTCTGGTATTGAAAAAGTGTGGAAAATGTCCTTTGCCTCCTGAAAAGCCCATGGCCTGTGGTAATTTACTGAGTTTCATGGGGATAAAATTTAGAGAGTCTATGAACCTTATAGACAAATCGGGTAGCGACACACACAAGAGACGGCCACCTTGGGTTATCAACTGTACTTGTAGTTTTTCAGAAATCAGTTCCTTAACAATAAAGTATGCGTCGTATCTTCCACCATTGTGGGCAATAAATGTATGATCTGAAAATTTACCGCTTGTAAAGAACTGTACAAAGTCATGTGTACAGGTATCACCCTCAAACTCCCAGGAGGGGTGGCCATACAGCGTTGTAGCATAAATGTAATTCGGGACGTGTGTGCCTGTCTCCTGCATACAGTGGGGCAAAAAAGTATTTAGTCAGTCAGCAATAGTGCAAGTTCCACCACTTAAAAAGATGAGAGGCGTCTGTAATTTACATCATAGGTAGACCTCAACTATGGGAGACAAACTGAGAAAAAAAAATCCAGAAAATCACATTGTCTGTTTTTTTAACATTTTATTTGGTGGAAAATAAGTATTTGGTCAGAAACAAAATTTCATCTCAATACTTTGTAATATATCCTTTGTTGGCAATGACAGAGGTCAAACGTTTTCTGTAAGTCTTCACAAGGTTGCCACACACTGTTGTTGGTATGTTGGCTCATTCCTCCATGCAGATCTCCTCTAGAGCAGTGATGTTTTTGGCTTTTCGCTTGGCAACACGGACTTTCAACTCCCTCCAAAGGTTTTCTATAGGGTTGAGATCTGGAGACTGGCTAGGCCACTCCAGGACCTTAAAATGCTTCTTACGAAGCCACTCCTTCGTTGCCCTGGCGGTGTGCTTTGGATCATTGTCATGTTGAAAGACCCAGCCACGTTTCATCTTCATTGCCCTTGCTGATGGAAGGAGGTTTGCACTCAAAATCTCACGATACATGGCCCCAGTCATTCTTTCATGTACCCGGATCAGTCGTCCTGGCCCCTTGGCAGAGAAACAGCCCCAAAGCATGATGTTTCCACCACCATGCTTTACAGTAGGTATGGTGTTTGATGGATGTAACTCAGTATTCTTTTTCCTCCAAACACGACAAGTTGTGTTTCTACCAAACAGCTCCAGTTTGGTTTCATCAGACCATAGGACATTCTCCCAAAACTCCTCTGGATCATCCAAATGCTCTCTAGCAAACTTCAGACGGGCCCGGACATGTACTGGCTTAAGCAGTGGGACACGTCTGGCACTGCAGGATCTGAGTCCATGGTGGTGTAGTGTGTTACTTATGGTAGGCCTTGTTACATTGGTCCCAGCTCTCTGCAGTTCATTCACTAGGTCCCCCCGTGTGGTTCTGGGATTTTTGCTCACCGTTCTTGTGATCATTCTGACCCCACGGGGTGGGATTTTGCGTGGAGCCCCAGATCGAGGGAGATTATCAGTGGTCTTGTATGTCTTCCATTTTCTAATTATTGCTCCCACTGTTGATTTCTTCACTCCAAGCTGGTTGGCTATTGCAGATTCAGTCTTCCCAGCCTGGTGCAGGGCTACAATTTTGTTTCTGGTGTCCTTTGACAGCTCTTTGGTCTTCACCATAGTGGAGTTTGGAGTCAGACTGTTTAAGGGTGTGCACAGGTGTCTTTTTATACTGATAACATGTTTAAACAGGTGCCATTACTACAGGTAATGAGTGGAGGAAAAAGGAGACTCTTAAAGAAGCAGTTACAGGTCTGTGAGAGCCAGAAATCTTGATTGTTTGTTTCTGACCAAATACTTATTTTCCACCATAATATGCAAATAAAATGTTAAAAAAAACAGACAATGTGATTTTCTGGATTTTTTTTTCTCAGTTTGTCTCCCGTAGTTGAGGTCTACCTATGATGTAAATTACAGACGACTCTCATCTTTTTAAGTGGTGGAACTTGCACTATTGCTGACTGACTAAATACTTTTTTGCCCCACTGTACATTCAAAATCATAAAAGATATAACAATCTGACTCATCCGGTGCTACATACTTCCGCATGTAACAAAGATGGGCATCGAATTTATTTATATGTCTGCGACATACAGGACAGCGCAAACCATTACATTTATGCTCTGTTTCGCTATTTCTGAGGACAAAAAGGTTGCATTTATCACAAAATGTTTTAAGTCTGCAGAATGCCGGGTCGCCTAATCCCAATTGTTTGTGATAATCTAAGCACACGCTCGAGCGGCAATAAACTCTGCAAACAGGACATCTGGGTTGGTGGTCGGCCCTGCTTTCTACGCAATTCTCTCTCTGACAGGCTTTGCAAAAATACTGGCAGGAGTGTTTGTTTTTGTGGTGAAACACTGAATTGCAGAGCTCACAAAAGTAATTAGCACCGATAAAACCCTTCATATTTTTGATACCGTAGTAGTGATTATCATGGAACAATATGAATACTGTTTTGCCATTAGGTGTATTACCGCTCTGAAAGTAACGCCAATCGCCCTGACTATAGTACAGTACTTTAATGGTGACCCCCAAATATTTTTCAAATGCCGGGATGTCGCTAAAACTCACTAATTGATCATCAGGGATGCCCAGTGCTGTGTGTATGTTTTTAGAGCGGCTCAGTAAAACACCATCAGCGACATCCGTGTCGTCCATCAGGGCGCACACACTAGCAGCCAAACACAGATTTGTCGTGTAATTGTTAAAATCATACAGCCATTGTCTCTTTTGTTTAATGATCTGACTGCTAGCTATAGATTTCAAGCGCCTTTTTACACCACCGCGTCGGTTTTTAATGATGGTGACGACTAGCTTTAGCGAATTGGATGCTATGCATTCATTGTTACTTTGAAGTGCGCTGGCAACAGCATTTAAAAAAGATTCGGAATTAAAATCTTCACGGGTTTGTTTTGTAGTGAAAATAGGGTCTAAAGTATCGCTGGCATCAAACCTTAACTGTACAAAGAAGCCAGGTTCAATGTCCCTGATGATTCTATCCAGTAATGCCTGAATGCCTTCATGAACAATATTCAAGCCCTCTTCAAATGATCGTACACGCTCCAAATTTACAAATCTAAAATGATCTGTATGTATATGGCCGTTCAAATTGCGGAGGGCCCTTTCATGATGATGGATGTGTTGCAAAAATACTGTATGATCGGGGCGCCGCACATTACCAGCAGCGGCTGCGTCTGAGGCTTGTGAATTTTGTGTAGATGCATGTGCGGCATCTGCAGAGCTGCCTGGGCTATGTGAGTGCTGTTCTGGCTCTTGTGACGACGGCAGGGGTGTCTGTAGAGGCACTGCAGGACACATGCCACCACGACGCCTCCTAGAGCATAGCGCCCGTCTAGCGCTGACCAACAATTTTAGAGCCCTCTTTATAACTCTAGCCCTATTATACCTGGGTAGTGTTAGTTTAGGTGGTTTATGCATGCCGTAGCCGACCATATTTAGTCATAATGGGGTCGTTGTAGTTGTTATCTCGCCATCCAGTAGCAGGCTCCGGAGTGCGTATAGTTCAGACTTATTAGCCTGTGTTGGGCTTTGTGTTGATAATAATTTTTCAAAAGTATCACAAAAAAACATTATTTTGGGGACCCATAGTTTGTAGCGTAAGTAGCGGACGAAGTGTTCCTGAAACACAAGCATTTCAGCGGGGCCCCAGCTGCGGGATTCATGCGGCAGATCTGTAGCTGCTGCATGAATCCTTGGCTTTTTACACACCTTAAGCTCTTTACACACCTTAACATCAGCCGGTAGCGCCCTCTTTGGCCGTTTCTTAACATTAACAGAGTTAGATACACAGACATGAGATGGGCCGCCCAAATTAGAGGCTCCTGAGGGACCGGACCCAGAGGCATTAGTAGGTACAGTTAGACATGTCGCTGCCGGATGCATAGTGTGGGGCTTACGTATAATGAGCGGTTCTACGGATGATTGCTTACCATCAGCGAGCTGATCAATCTCGCGATCATGCTCTTCACGAGTCATCGTGGCTGTGGCACCCACAGCGCAGGATGTGGTTGGTGGCTCTGTAATATGCTTTGTTATTCGCTTATGTTTTCGGGGTGCCTCGACCACTTCTGGATATAGTAGCGCAGGGTCATTCACACGGTTGGTCGATGGCTGTTCGGTACTTGAATGGAGTATTTCACGATGGTACGCCGGTACAGTGTTTCCTGCGCCCTGCACCACGCAGATCGGTGATAGCGGAGATGTTCTAACAGCTCCATTAGCCGTCTGTATTGCCGTCCACACTGGTGCTGCGCCATTCTCGGTGATCTGTAGCGGCTGTAGTGGTGCTGGAGGTGTTTTTCTCATGACTTTGCGTTTAGCTGCAGGAAAGATTATACATGTGTCAGATATGTGCGAGACCACCGCAGGTCGCTGCGCGTAGCTGCATGAAAGATTATACATGTGTCAGATATGTGTGGGCCCTGGATCTCAATGGTGAAGCACGTGTATCATTGATTGTACAGAGACTGTGCATGTATACCAAAATATACACTTACGGGCTAGCGATGTGTGGTGAATGATTGCCGTGGCGTCTTCTGTAGCTTCTGCAAGGCTCTCCATTAGCTGCGGTATATTCTCTTTTGTGAAAATTCTTCTAGGCTTCAGTTTACAAGCTACAAATAAAGATATAGGCCTTAGTAGAGGCGTGGTGGATTTTCTCAGAGCGGTTGTGCAAAAACTTTTCATATGCTTGTCACCTTTTCCTTTCCGGCACCCCGGTCCGAGCTGTTTTTTAAGGTCTCTAGAATCAGGGCTGTTTCTCGGTGTGGGGGTCTGGTACATCAGTTCCTCAACAGGCATCTGATTGTGTTCCGAGGTGGTTGGTTCTGGAAACATGTCGACATCTGTAAAGAATTAATATATATATTTACACGTCTAAATACTTAAAAGCTATATACACACACACACACACACATACACGCAGACACACAACGCACCTATGATGTCCTGAGTCAAATCCCACACAGCAGTGTCACCTGCATTAGTGTAACTATACTCAGCTCCAGGTGTATCACACTCCAGAGTAGGCACGCTGAAGCCGTTTAAAAAATCATCGCTGAAGTTCCTGATAAAGTCATCTACAGCATCGGAGGTGTTCCTGGTAAATTCATCTACATTATCGGGGATGTCCCTGGTAAATTCATCTTAAACAAGAAAGAATAAACAATATAAAGATAATATATAAAACAGTCCTTACTTAGAATGGGACACTAGCAGATACATGTATATAAATCTTGAAACATACCTAATACCGAATCCTCAACTTGACTGGAAAAAGCCGAAAAATTTTGGGATTCCATCTAAAATAAATTATCTGTGTAAATTTTTTGTGCAATCTATATTAACCACACACCACCACTCGTCAAACTCATTTATATACCCCAACAAATAAAACTGAGCCCCGTGTATAAATATGCTTATACTAAGCAAATCATGGGTAATACGGCTAAGTCTTTCTATATTAATTATGTGCCACAAATATGGTTAATGCAGTAAAACTATATTATACAGCGCCACTAAATATGCCGCTACTGTATAAATATGACTATAAATATGTCTATGTTAAACAAAACATAGGTAGTAAGTAAGCGATGAATACGCTAGTTAGGGCGTATTAACAGTTATTAACTACTGTATTACACAAATTATGTTATAATAGCTGCCCGCGGATAAGTCTTTCTATATTAATTATGTACCACAAATATGGTTTATGCAGCAAAACTATATTATATAGCGCGACTAAATATGCAGCTAGCCTCCAGTATAACACTAACTTATTAAACAAATAACATCCTTAATTATGATTTTAGAGATGCATAGTTAAATATAATTAAGCATTTGCGAATAATAAGACAACTGTCTTATATACTTACATTTAGAATAGCTCTGCTTTTTAGTCTAGTCTGGCTTCTGGTGGATGTCTGTTGTACTGTGGTGGTACAGCCAGCTGTATTTATCCTGAGTGTCAGAAAACAAGCCAGCTGTTAACACCCAGAAACACACCCAGTTACGCCACATCACACGCCTTCTGTTAACACCCAGAACACAACCATATATGCAATTAATGCATGTATTAACTCACGCATGATATAGCCGGATTAAAACCGGAATTTTTATACAGCTGAATTTCTGAAAGAAGCAGGCTGTTGATTAACGAGCCACAATCATTTTAATCAATCATGACGTCTAAATCGTATGATGCCATATTAGAAAAACAATATTTTACAAGCAAGGCTCCCGGATCATTCTGCGGTATTGACAAATTATTTAGAGCGGCGAGAGAGCGCGGAATAAAGAAATCTGATGTGATTGCTTGGCTGAATAAGCAAGACACCTACACGCTACACAAGCCTGCTAGAAAACGCTTTTTGACAAATAAAGTTTACGTCTCGGCCATTGATGCGCAGTGGCAGGCGGATCTCATAAGTTTAATTGACTATTCAAGGGAAAATGATAATGTCAGATACATCCTGACGGTGATTGATGTTCTATCGAGATACGCATGGTGCGTGGCCTTGACAAACAAGACAGGCGCTAGTGTCGCCAGATCGTTCGAATTAATATTTCAAAATAATAAGCGCATACCGAAGAAACTGCAGACGGATCGCGGCAAAGAATTTATAAATTTATCACTCAAGCAACTATGTAATATGCATAATATTCATCACTTTTTTACAAACAATGATGTAAAAGCCGCTATGGTCGAGCGTTTTAATCGCACATTAAAAACCCGTATGTGGCGCTATCTTACGCAGCATAATACCTTTAGGTATATTGATATTTTACTGGATTTGCTGCATAGCTACAACCATACGTACCACTCAACGATCCGCTGTAGTCCCGCGTCTGTGTCAGAGAGAAACGTGATGCAAATCTGGCGCAATATTTACAGTTCTACTATTACTAATAAACCGATTAAACCATCTTTAAAGGTTGGGTCTCATGTCAGAATATTGCGCTATAAGGGGCCCTTCTGTAAGGGCTATGAGAAGACGTACAGCGAAGAGATTTTTTTAATTACCGCCATCTCCAATAAATTTCATAAGCCCCTTTATAAAATCAGTGATTTAGCCGGGGAGGCTGTAGAGGGGTCATTTTATAAGGAAGAGCTGCAAAAAATACCTATGGATGAGGATCGTGTATACAGAGTAGAAAAGATTTTGAGAAAAAAACGTGTCAGGGGTGTGAGTCACTGCTTTGTCAAATGGCTGGGCTACCCCGAAAAATTCAATAGTTGGATCCCGGCCTCGGAGTTGACAGATATATAACCATGGAAGCGGGCTCGTTTTTCGTGACATTACCCAGTAATTCTTCAATTAAAATGTACCCCGAAAACACCATATCGGACTACAATACCAAGTTAGCGAGGGCCGTTCATCTTTCAGCAGATTATGAGGTGGCGTTAACGGAAATACAGTACCCCCATACGTGGAACACGTTTGATGCTTTTGAAGGGAGCTTCTACGCGGCTAAACACGCCGAGCCTTTAGTACAGTATCACATAAAATCAGGATTTTACTCGTCCATTCCTAAGCTAGTTGACGCGGTCAATGCCCGAATAGAAGCGCTGTATTTATCTACGCCTGCCTACAGAATACGGTATGATGATCTACGCCGCGAGGTGATCCTGCCCGACCCATCACCTATACAGTTTGCTCTGGGTACTAAGCTAAAATTTATTTTCGGCCTGCAGACTGTCGATGACTCCCCCGTTGCTTTAATGCCGTGGAATCGCCGCTTTTACCCCGATTCAAAGGCTGGTTTTTATTCGCTTTTTGTATACACTGATATAATTCAACATCAGCTTGTAGGTGACAGTTACGTTCAACTGTTACGAACCGTCGAAGTTAGCGGCGATGATAATGATATTGTCACGGTGCGCTACTCACGGCCCGATTACATACCGCTGTGCAAGCAACACTTTGACTCCATAAACATTACAGTCATGTCGGACCAGGGCACGCCTGTTAAATTCAGATACGGCAAGTGTATAGTGCGATTACATTTTAGACCTCGACAGCATTGACACGATAAAATGCTGTCTCAAAGGGTGTATGGAGATCCTGCTGTTTATGCCCGCTACTATACTGCCCAGTCGGGGCACGGGCTAGAGGGGTTCCGCGGGAGCGAGTACATGTATGGTTCTGGCCTGGCTGGGCTATTTAAAGGCTTATTTCGCCGCGCCGGCGCGCTTTTCAGAAAAGGCTTAGAATTGGTAAAACCACACGTTCGGATGGCTGCCCGGAACATCGCTGCAGATGCCGTGACATCAGCTTCGACTGCCCTTATGAAAAGGATAAATACACCAACCCAGCAAGACGGCTCTGGGATAATCTATGTCGCTAAAAAAGCCCAAAAAAGAAAGAGGCGCGTTTGCCCGCCTTTACCGCCGATGCTCATGAATAAAACTACATCCAAGAGACGACCCCGTCAGAAATGAGTAAGACGCTCTGCGGACGACATCTTCTAATCAGTTATCATGGCTTTCCTGCATGACACTTCTGTAGAGTGCGCAAAATCTGAACTGGATATTTTTGCCGTACCACCGACTCAAACAAGTATCGAGAAATCTCTATTTGTAGAAGTACAGCCGATTGCGGCTCTGTCAGACAATGGACCGTTGGAATTTTACATATCTGGTAGCGGCGATTATTATTATGATCTGAACAACACGCTGCTGTACATAAGCTGTCGCATCGTAAAGCAGTATAATGCGGCCATCGCCGATGGTGCGCATGTGGCGCTCATAAACTACCCTCTAGCCACTCTTTTTAACCAGGTCGATATTACTCTGGGAGACCGACTTATCTCACAATCGGACAATCTCTACAGCTATAGAGCGTACATAGAGACCCTTTTAAATTACAGTTCACAGACGCTGGCATCACAATTTACAGCCGGTTTGTTCTATAAAGACACTGCGGGGCATCATAATGACAGGCGCCTGGATGGCGCAAATGCGGGATTTATCAAAAGAGCCAGTGCCGCTTCTCGCTCAAAACCCATCGACCTTTTGGGGCCCATTTTTGGGGATATATTTAACCAGCCAAAGTTAATATTAAACGGCCTTGACCTTAAGGTTAAGCTGCCAAGAAATAAGGATACTTTCTGCCTCATGTCCGCAGAAGCTGAGCCGCTGAAGGTGCAAATCTCGCAGGCGGCTCTCTATGTGAAAAGAGTGCAGGTATCTCCGGCTGTCCGAATCGGACACAGCCAGGCCCTCCTATCCGCAACAGCCAAGTACGCTGTTGACCGAACATGCCTGAAAGTGTACAGCATCGCCACAGGGACACGGATCACGAACCACGAGAACCTCTTCCTAGGACAGATACCAGAAACTGTTATATTGGGGTTTGTAGATAATGAGGCCTTCAGCGGTTCTTATACAAAAAACCCGCTGGACTTTCACCACTACCACGTCAACCACGCGGCATTATATCTGGATGGTCAGCAGATACCCGCGAGGCCTTATAATCCTAATTTTAATGATGATTTAGCCATCAGAGAATATATGGCGCTTGCCCATATATCGGGCAAGCAAAAGGCTGATTGTGCCATGGCGATAGATCGTGAAGAATTTATGGCTGGATTCACGCTATTTGCTTTTGATTTATCGCCTGATCAAGAGCCTGGAGGGCATTTCTCGCTCATTAAAACAGGTAACCTGCGTGCTGAAGTCCGCTTTGCACTAGCAACACCCCACACGATAAATATGATTGTCTTTGCAGTCAACCACACCATTCTGGAAATTAATAACAGGCGAGAGATCTTGTACGATTTTAATTAAGCAACGATGGACAGTCTGCAGCTTACAGTTGTAGCGCTGTACGATAATTATACAGACCGCATATTCGCCGGTGTGTTTCCGTGTGATTTGCTTCCGGAAGAAAGAGTGACTCAGAGACCCGCGGCATATATTGTGAATACAGACCCGGCGAATCAAGCTGGACGCCACTGGATATTAATCGTACTCTGCGATGATAAGACGGGCATATTTTTTGACAGTTACGGCTTCCGTGCGGACAATATTATCTTTCCGCGCGCTTTTGTGACATTCCTGAACAAGAATTGTTATTCTTATTGTTATCAGAGCGCGCAAATTCAAGATTTGTATAGCCGTGTATGCAGTCATTATTGCATATATGTATTATACCATTTAGCGCGAGGCTTTCCATTTAAGAAGGTTTTACAACATTTCACATCTGACTTGCAGAATAATGATCGAATCGTATCAGATTTTGTGACATCAAGATTTTCAGGCTCAACCCTTTGTTCAGCGCGTTGTTATCAGATTCCGCAAAGATGCATTTGTCAGCATCATGCTGTTAGCTAACTTAAAGTGTGTTTCCTTTTTTCTGATTGTGTAAAGTGAGTGCGGCTAGCTTAAAATGTAGCTTAAAATGTGTTCTTTATTTCCAATTAGTTCTGACAATAAAACATTTTAATGAACATAACATGCTGTACAGAATGCCGTATGTAATCGTACAGATCCTAGGATATAATTATATACCACGGTCATCTAATAGTGGATTATCAAAAAAGCTAGTTTATTTTGTAAGAAGTGTAATGATGTATGTTCATTGTACTATTTAATGTTTTTACTTTTTATATTCTGTAAGAATTTTTATAGTATTGAAATGTCTTTGAGATGTTGTTTTATTGTGAGAAATAAAATCTTTTTAAATTTTACAATAACGTGTCTTTGGTTTTATATTCATATAAAACACACCGCTTATAAACCACTGACCCTCAGATAACACCTACAGGGACAAAGAGAAAGCGAATACAAAAACAAATGACCCTCAGATAACCTCTGCAGGCACAAAGAGAAAGTGAATACAAAAACAAATGACCCTTCAGATAACAACTACAGCCACAAAGTGAAAGCAAATACAAAAAATCGATCAGCAAACAGCCTGGATTTGTACAAAAATAAGCCTGAGACATTAAACATGTGTTATCCCAGAATCAAATTAACAATATCAAACATGGTGCGTTATAAAAACATAAATAAAACACACTGCCCGGCAAATGACCCTCAGATAACATCTACAGGCACAAACAGAAAATCTGTCTTTTCTGTTTGTGTAAATAAGGTGACCATCATTTAGTTAATGGTCAGTAGAGACACAAATAAACAGCTGGTTGTGTTATAAAACAAAGTTCTGCACTGTATGTGTACACTGTGAATAAAACACAGCTTACAGAATCAAGCTCGAGCTACGTATAAAATCTAATATAAAACAAATACAGGAATAATATCAAACTATATAAAACTATATAAAACAAATACGGGAATAATATCAAACTATATCAAAAGGGGAGGTCAAACAAGGAGGGACAGCTGGATACCAGCCGTCAGACAAGGGGAGGGGAGGGGTTACACACTTTGATACACTTTGATAGGGGCGGGGCACCTGTCAGATTGAGTTTGACGAATCATCTGGATTATACACTACTGGCACTGTACAGTACTCTCCTGAGGGTATTACAGTCACATGTGCCCTTTTCATATAAACACTTGTGGCAGAGGGACGCCAGGGTCTTCCACGTGCACATTATACCACAGGTAAATCATGCCCTATTATAGTTACACGTAATTCCATTCATTTGCCAGTTTAGTAGTTTCCTTACACAAGATGGTATAGTTACCGTGTATTTCGTGTATTTCTAGGTTGTCTTCATATGATATATAGTTTTTTTAGCCATTCATTATATTGGCTCAAACCATAGTCACTGTTTATTTGTCTTTTCCACTGCTTATACCGTACCTTATCGTAAGCAACTGGCATTGATATTTGGTATTTTTCAAATCCCTTCTTTTTGTATTTAGAACTGCTATGAATTTATATAGGGCTGCTACTTTCTTAGAATAAGCTTGTGCTTTGCTGTGGACTATGGCATTGTGCTCCCCCATTTTAGGACTCAGCACCTTTTGTAATTAAATATTTTAATATATATAATTTTATTTTGGTGACATATTTTGTGAATCAAATTTAGTTCTTTAAGGGGTACTCTACCCAATCAAATACGGGTATAAATAATATTTGGACATTAATGTGTGATTTATATAAACACTTGTTTAATATTGCAAAAATGGTGTATATGGCAAGAGTAGTGAAAGTAACACCTGACACCAGAATGTCTGAGGACACGGAAAAGAGTCAGGTACCCGACACCGTTTGTGCAAGCGGAAAATCTGATATGGGTCGGCTGCCCTTTCCCCCTGTCATGATAAATTAAGAGAAGGAACCACTCCTCTTTGGTTAAGGCAATACCCCTTTGAGCCTAGTCAAATCAATGGCCCTGAGCAGGGATATTAAAGATTATGTTAAGGCAGGGGTTCTAGTGCAGAAATCTTCCCCCTGCAACACCCCTTTGTATCCCATTAAGGAAAAAAGGACCCAAGGGTTCCCCTGACACTTACAGAATAGTTCATGACTTACAGGCTAATAATGATGTTACAATGAGTGTGACCTCAACTGTCCCTAATACACACACCGTACGGTCACAGATCCCAGCTACATCAAAATGTTTCACAATCACTGGTTTGGCAAATGCATTCTTCACCTCATCCACAGATACTATTACTGTACGTGGATGACCTCCTGCTCTGCTGCCCAGACCAGATGTCCTTGCTGTGGTTCTTGGCAGCAAAGGGTTGCAAAGTCTCACGTGACAAACTACAGTATTGCAAACAAAAGGTGACATTTTTAGGCCACAATATTGCTAAAGGTATAAGACTCCTGATTAAAATATAAAAAAGACAGGCAGTGCTGACACAACAGCATAGAGGGAAACAGAGACCGATAGCTTACTAGTCAGCACAATTAGACCCAGTGATTAGAGGGTCTCCTACGTGTGTCCGTGCTATAAGAGCTGCTGTATTACTGCTAGGCAGTAGTAGTAGACTTTTTCTTTTGACAATTTGTTCCCCACATGACATCCATGCTATACTAGTACAAGTTCAACCAAAACACCTGTCTATGGCTAGACAGATCAGACTTGAATGTGCTCTAATACTAATTCCTGAATACATCACCCTCAAAAGATATAATGTTGTGGATCCAGCCACTCATCTGCCCGTGGATTCAGAAAAGGGGGAATTGGTGACAGCGTTGGCAGGTAGGAAAGAGGAAAAAAAAAAAGAGTACTCTGGTACGTTGACATGACACACGAACATGACTGCATAGGAACTGATGAGTCAGGAGACAGTGCGTTTTACATATGTTCATGGAAAAAAACCTGTCCCTAATCCATATTCTGAGGTTTTTATTTTTGTAGATGGCTCCAGATACCTCCAGGATGGGCGGTTCTACACTGGATATGCAGTAGTATCCTCTCATGAGGTGATCTGAGCTGAACCACTCCCTCATCACATGTTGGTGCAGGAGGCAGAGTTGAAGGCACTCACTGAGGCAGGTAGAGCTGCTGCAGGTAAAGTCGCTAATATTTACACAGATTCGAATTGTGCATGGGGAATATCCCAAGATTTTTGCCCTATCTGGAGAAGCAGAACATTTCTTACATCAGCCGGTAAGCCCATTAAAAATGCAGAGCTGGTGAAACAATTAGTGGAGGCATTGATGTTACCAGTCAAGGTTGGCATCGTCAAGGTAAAAGCACACACGAATGGTGACTCTGTGGAGGTAGAGGGCAACAGAAGGGCAGACGAGGCTGCTAAAGTAGCAGCAAGGTGGCCTAGGGAGCAGTGGACAGTGGCAGGGGGTCAGCGTATTCCAGCCACACTGAGCCTAGATGTCCTGAAATCCCTCCAGCTGCCCAAACAGAGAAGGAACACTGTGGAAGAATGGGAGCTGAGCAGAACTGAGGAGTATGGGATAATAAGGATAAATTGTATTTACCAAGGTCCCTGTTCCTAATTAGGGCGCAAGCAACACATGACCCCACTCACACCTCAAAATGTCACATGTGTCCATGGTAAATGCCTTCTGGATCACTCGTGGTTTCAGTTACGCAGCTGCAAAGCTCATACAGTCATGCCTCATCTGTGCACAGCACAACCCAGGTAAAAAAGTAAAAATCCCCAAGAAAGCGACACCCAGGCCTCTCTACCCATTTCAGAGACTGCAGACTGGCTAGATACAGCTACCCAAGGTAGGAGTGTGTGAAAAATGCTAAAGTGACTACAGACAAACTGATGAAAGAACTGATCTGCAGGTATGGTGTCCTAGAAACCATAGAGAGCGATAGGGGTACACACTTCATGGAAGAAATAATGAGGGAAGTCATGCAGGCCCTGAGAGTACAGCAAGCATATCATGCACCATATAGACCACAAAGTAGTGGGAAAGTGGAGAGACTCAATGGGACACTTAAATTGAAAATGCAAAAGGACACAGGAAAGACCTGGGTAGAGTGCTTGTCTCTTGAACTCTTTTCAGTCAGACACACTCCAAATAGAAAGACAGGCTTGTCTCCTTTTGAAGTCCTGTTTGGTAGTGCGCCAAAGGCTGGTTTGTACTTCCCACAGGTGCTACAAATGCAACATGGTGCTATGACAGCCCATGTCCAGGCCTTGCAGAAAAGACTTAATGTGGTGCATAAACATGTGTTCTCATCCATTCCAGATCCTAATGCCAGTGCAGACGTACATCTGCTGAATCCAGGTGATTGGGTGGTCAGACACGTGAGAAGGAGCCTAGACCCACGGTTTGACGGCCCGTTTTAAAGTCCAGCTGACCACATTCACCTCAGGGAAACTTGAGGGAAAGCCCACCTGGATCTATGCCAGTCACTGCAAAAAGATCTTTTCACTAGCAGAATGACGGTTCTCCTAATCACCTTGCTGGCAGTGGTAGGATTTTTGCACCTTACAGAGACACTGGATAAACGTTTAAATGTTGACAAGGACAACAACTTATTCAACATCATGCTTTTCTTATAAAAGACGCGGAAGGACAAAAACTGCTGGACTGTTGGATCTCTACACACACAGCCCAGTATCTGCAAGGACTATGCTGTACTTAGCCTTACCCCAGGAGCCAAGGAAGGTATTAACACCACACTGCATGCACAATGAGACTTGGACTCAGATTTTCTAGGTTCCTTAAGGTTCTTAATGAGACTAATACAATATACAGACTCCTTTTTAAATCCAGCCTTTTGGCTTAGCGGCCTAGCGGGATGGATTATTTTTGGCATTATACAGACTTGCATGCAAATTTTGTTGTGTTGCTTATTGTTTTATGTAGCCGTAAAAGCGCTAATATATGTATTACCTAAGCTATTGAATAATGTATGTGTAGGAAAAAATCTAAGGCTGAACCTTCTGTAGTGTATCATAGGCCCTGTATAGCCACTGCTGATGGGGGAGGTGAGTGTCCACACTGAGGGTGGATGGGCGAAGCAGGTAGGAAGTCCCCTTGTGGGTACTAGACCCATGAGACAGTAGCTCCTTTGTGGACATCACCTGACCCCGTAGCAAAGGTTATACCATTTACAAAAGGGGGAAATTGATATAGAAGGGTTAATAGTTTGCCTTTAAGTGCCTTTTGGCTTTAATTGCTAGAATTACTAGAATATGTTGACGCAGTAGTCTGATGGTCTTTTCTTCAAGGAGACTACACTTATCATGTATGTTCTCAATAGTAAGCCACAACATGCTCTGGGTGCATGAGAAGTAAAGGTCAGTATGACCCCGGGGTAATGGGGGAGGGCTACATGAATAACATTGAGAGTTACATTTGTTGTAAATGGTATAAAATACTGTATCTTGCTGCATTACATCAGATAAAAGTGACTTGCTCATAGAATATGTGTGCGGTGTCCTTTGTCTCCAAGCGTGCTTGTAAAATGATGGGTGTAACCTCCTGATTTGGCCTCACTGGTGATCTGGCATGTCTGACATTGGGTCAGAACGCAAACAGCTCCAACATTACAACTGCATGGGTTTCCTCCTACACTCCAAAGGCATACTGATAGGGAATGTAGATTGTGAATCCCAGTGGGGAGAGTGATGATAATGTATGTAAAGCGCTGTGGAATTAATGGTGCTATATAAGTAAATTAACTAACACAATAACACAACATTTTAGCAGTGAATTACTGAGGAGTATAAAAAATCAAAGTATCAGAATCAAAGAATCACACTTTTATTTCCACTATTGGACAGAGAAAAGTTAATAAAAATGGTAAAGAGATGTTTTAGAAAAATCCTTTATTTGAAAAAACTTGTATTAACAACTATGAATTATTTACTTTCTCACTGCTGTAATGATCTGTACTATAGATCTATTGCATTGCGTACACCACATGGTGAATGCTGGAAAAAAGGAAATGAAAAGAAAAATCCAGAGTTATTGCTTTTTGGTCACCATGCCTCCCCTCCCCCCCAAAAAACACTAATCAGATAATTGTATAGATCCTGAAAATAGTATCATTAAAAACTACAGCTGAGAAACTAAAAACAGGCAAACTAACTTTATTCTGCATAAGTAATCAAACATAATCTCACTGACCTGCTAATTTAATTAAAGGGGTTGTCCAGTCTAAAACAATAAGTCTGCAGTCGCTCTATGTGACTGTAGACTTGTGAACCCTCACAGTGCTCGCACTGCACGCTATGAGGATTCACCGGTGTTAGCGCTGGGAACAGAGGTCCATATGCATACTCCCGGCCAGAATCCGACTACTCTGTTGCCGGCCTCATACGATGCACTTGCACTGAGCGCGGCGGAAACAGACTAGTCAGATTCTGGCCAGGAATATGCATATCGCAAACTTGTTGTCATGTGACTGCTGTTCCCAGAGTTTTGAGGATTCACAAGTCTGTAGTCACATAGTGTGACTGCAGATTAGTTATTTTAGACCAGACAACTGTGGCACCCCAGGAGTCCAGTTGCCACAGTAGCATTGCCTCCATCACAAGGGGTGATGTCATGCCTGGAAGCAAGAAGGGATCCCCTTTCCGGGTACATCAGCATGCAACACCTTTCCTACTCCAGACCAGAAGGGGGAGCTCCAACACCTGATTTCAGGGGAGCCTCCCTATAAGTTGTGGCCTGGAGGTGGGAATAGTTAGTTAGTCTGAGACAGTGAAGGAGGAAGAGGCAAGTGAGGAGAACCTGGGGGACTGGAGCTGCGACCGAGCTCACCCCAGGACTGAGCACCAAAGACTGGACACAAGAGTCTGTGGTAATGTGGGAACTGCAGGCCCAGCAACTAGAAGCAGAGGGCAGGAGATTGCAAGTCTCTTGGCCTCAGCTGACACCCTGAGGTACAGCAGCATATGAGAGCCCGGAGTCATTACGAGGTAGTGACACCTGGAACAGGCTCAACCTACCTGCAATGAGGGTAGTGTTTCATTTAATGGACAGACAGAGAGGGACTTGAGTGGAGCATAAAGCATCAAGAACCCAGAGAGCAGCGCAGTAGGGAGGCCTTCGACCCCACCTGGATAGGAGAATTTTGAATTGTTTCCAGGCTGCCCAGATCTCTAATACCACCTGTAACCTGTGCATCGGACTGCACCTTCAACCAGGAATTAAAGGTAAAGAAAACTGCAGCCATTGTGTCCTCTAGTCCTTTCCCGCACCCTCTGTCCTGCACCCTAAAGTCCACGATCCCTGATAGACTGTACTTATAACCCTGGGCCCTTGCTCCACCTGTGGAGAGCAGAACCATCTCAGCTGCGACACCATCGGCCCCAGCGGTCCCCTGAAGAAACGTCGGCCACCTATTGCCGAACACCACAGGTGGCGTCATGTGAAATCCCCTACAAACATTCCCCTCATCCCTTTTATTGCGCACCAAGGGTCACTGCTGCCATGACCACCCCTTTAAGAATCGTCCGACCCTGTTCCGAGAACCCCACGCCCTAGCGGGTGTCGCATTCCTGGCGTCACAAACAGGATATCGTAGCCCGAAACCGCCAGGTCCTGTGTGCCATAGCCTTTATTAAACTGTTTGATAACTGTTATTTTCATGCCACATGGCGTGCGAGGAGCAGAGGAGGTATGTCTTCATGGGCGGAGTCTGAGAAAGCGCGCCCTGGGAAGCCACGCTCCATGCTCTGCCGTCAGCAGGCGAAAAAGCAGGAGGCCCCAACCGGAAACCCTCCGGAGCTAAATTCATCCCGCCTGTAGAGCAGTCGCTGACTACGGTAATGATACCCAGAGCCTAGCTGAAGTTAACTAGGGGGAGAAACATGTCCAGCCCGGGTTGAGATGCAGCGGCGGCTGCAGCCACAGCCCCCATTATGCCACTATCAATGCCGTACATACCCGGAGCAGCCTGGTTACCACAATACTCAAAGGAGTCGCACACCCTGAGTGATTTTAAGGAGAGACTGCAGTTTGTTTGAAGTGTACAAAAAGTCAGCATCCTTACTGGCCAGTTAACTGGCGCGGCCCAGCGAGAGGTAAAGTCCTGGTAGGACAATGATAAAAGGAGTGTTAAG